>NC_092629.1:692500-820000 GCF_039555335.1 Amphiura filiformis
TTCCCACTAGGTCCTACATAATGATGCATCTCACTTGTAACAATAGCATCTAGTACACACACAGACAGACAGACAGACAAACTCACCCGATGAGAAAGCAGGTTGATGGAGACATTTACAGACTGTTATAGGGTCATCTGGTTCTGCTACTTTCCCACTAGGTCCTACATAATGATGCATCTCACTTGTAACAATAGCATCTAGTACACACACAGACAGACAGACAGACAAACTCACCCGATGAGAAAGCAGGTTGATGGAGACATTTACAGACTGTTATTGGGTCATCTGGTTCTGCTACTTTCCCACTAGGTCCTACATAATGATGCATCTCACTTGTAACAATAGCATCTAGTACACACACAGACAGACAGACAGACAGACAAACTCACCTGATGAGAAAGCAGGTTGATGGAGACATTTACAGACTGTTATTGGGTCATCTGGTTCTGCTACTTTCCCACTAGGTCCTACATAATGATGCATCTCACTTGTAACAATAGCATCTAGTACACACACAGACAGACAGACAAACTCACCTGATGAGAAAGCAGGTTGATGGAGACATTTACAGACTGTTATAGGGTCATCTGGTTCTGCTACTTTCCCACTAGGTCCTACATAATGATGCATCTCACTTGTAACAATAGCATCTAGTACACACAGACAGACAGACAGACAGACAAACTCACCTGATGAGAAAGCAGGTTGATGCAGACATTTACAGACTGTTATAGGGTCATCAGGTTCTGCTACTTTCCCACTAGGTCCTACATAATGATGCATCTCACTTGTAACAATAGCATCTAGTACACACACAGACAGACAGACAGACAGACAGACAAACTCACCTGATGAGAAAGCAGGTTGATGGAGACATTTACAGACTGTTATAGGGTCATCAGGTTCTGCTACTTTCCCACTAGGTCCTACATAATGATGCATCTCACTTGTAACAATAGCATCTAGTACACACACAGACAGACAGACAGACAAACAAACTCACCCGATGAGAAAGCAGGTTGATGGAGACATTTACAGACTGTTATAGGGTCATCTGGTTCTGCTACTTTCCCACTAGGTCCTACATAATGATGCATCTCACTTGTAACAATAGCATCTAGTACACACAGACAGACAGACAGACAGACAAACTCACCTGATGAGAAAGCAGGTTGATGCAGACATTTACAGACTGTTATAGGGTCATCAGGTTCTGCTACTTTCCCACTAGGTCCTACATAATGATGCATCTCACTTGTAACAATAGCATCTAGTACACACACAGACAGACAGACAGACAGACAGACAAACTCACCCGATGAGAAAGCAGGTTGATGGAGACATTTACAGACTGTTATAGGGTCATCTGGTTCTGCTACTTTCCCACTAGGTCCAACCTAATGATGCATCTCACTTGTAACAATAGCATCTAGCACACACAGACAGACACACACACAGACAGACAGACAGACAAACTCACCCGATGAGAAAGCAGGTTGATGGAGACATTTACAGACTGTTATAGGGTCATCTGGTTCTGCAACTTTCCCACTAGGTCCTACATAATGATGCATCTCACTTGTAACAATAGCATCTAGTACACACACAGACAGACAGACAGACAGACAGACAGACAAACTCACCTGATGAGAAAGCAGGTTGATGCAGACATTTACAGACTGTTATAGGGTCATCTGGTTCTGCTACTTTCCCACTAGGTCCTACATAATGATGCATCTCACTTGTAACAATAGCATCTAGTACACACACAGACAGACAGACAAACTCACCTGATGAGAAAGCAGGTTGATGCAGACATTTACAGACTGTTATAGGGTCATCTGGTTCTGCAACTTTCCCACTAGGTCCAACCTAATGATGCATCTCACTTGTAACAATAGCATCTAGTACACACAGACAGACAGACAGACAGACAAACTCACCTGATGAGAAAGCAGGTTGATGCAGACATTTACAGACTGTTATAGGGTCATCTGGTTCTGCTACTTTCCCACTAGGTCCTACATAATGATGCATCTCACTTGTAACAATAGCATCTAGTACACACACAGACAGACAGACAGACAAACAAACTCACCCGATGAGAAAGCAGGTTGATGGAGACATTTACAGACTGTTATAGGGTCATCTGGTTCTGCTACTTTCCCACTAGGTCCTACATAATGATGCATCTCACTTGTAACAATAGCATCTAGTACACAGACAGACAGACAGACAGACAGACAGACAAACTCACCTGATGAGAAAGCAGGTTGATGGAGACATTTACAGACTGTTATAGGGTCATCTGGTTCTGCTACTTTCCCACTAGGTCCTACATAATGATGCATCTCACTTGTAACAATAGCATCTAGTACACAGACAGACAGACAGACAGACAAACTCACCTGATGAGATAGCAGGTTGATGCAGACATTTACAGACTGTTATAGGGTCATCTGGTTCTGCTACTTTCCCACTAGGTCCTACATAATGATGCATCTCACTTGTAACAATAGCATCTAGTACACACACAGACAGACAGACAGACAGACAGACAAACTCACCCGATGAGAAAGCAGGTTGATGGAGACATTTACAGACTGTTATAGGGTCATCTGGTTCTGCTACTTTCCCACTAGGTCCTACATAATGATGCATCTCACTTGTAACAATAGCATCTAGTACACACACAGACAGACACACAGACAGACAGACAAACTCACCTGATGAGAAAGCAGGTTGATGGAGACATTTACAGACTGTTATAGGGTCATCTGGTTCTGCTACTTTCCCACTAGGTCCTACATAATGATGCATCTCACTTGTAACAATAGCATCTAGTACACAGACAGACAGACAGACAGACAAACTCACCCGATGAGAAAGCAGGTTGATGCAGACATTTACAGACTGTTATTGGGTCATCTGGTTCTGCTACTTTCCCACTAGGTCCTACATAATGATGCATCTCACTTGTAACAATAGCATCTAGTACACACACAGACAGACAGACAGACAGACAAACTCACCTGATGAGAAAGCAGGTTGATGCAGACATTTACAGACTGTTATAGGGTCATCTGGTTCTGCTACTTTCCCACTAGGTCCTACATAATGATGCATCTCACTTGTAACAATAGCATCTAGTACACACACAAACAGACAGACAGACAGACTCACCTGATGAGAAAGCAGGTTGATGCAGACATTTACAGACTGTTATAGGGTCATCTGGTTCTGCTACTTTCCCACTAGGTCCTACATAATGATGCATCTCACTTGTAACAATAGCATCTAGTACACACACAGACAGACAGACAGACAGACAGACAAACTCACCTGATGAGAAAGCAGGTTGATGGAGACATTTACAGACTGTTATAGGGTCATCTGGTTCTGCTACTTTCCCACTAGGTCCTACATAATGATGCATCTCACTTGTAACAATAGCATCTAGTACACACACAGACAGACAGACAAACTCACCTGATGAGAAAGCAGGTTGATGCAGACATTTACAGACTGTAATAGGGTCATCTGGTTCTGCTACTTTCCCACTAGGTCCTACATAATGATGCATCTCACTTGTAACAATAGCATCTAGTACACACACAGACAGACAGACAGACAAACAAACTCACCCGATGAGAAAGCACGTTGATGCAGACATTTACAGACTGTAATAGGGTCATCTGGTTCTGCTACTTTCCCACTAGGTCCTACATAATGATGCATCTCACTTGTAACAATAGCATCTAGTACACACACAGACAGACAGACAGACAAACAAACTCACCCGATGAGAAAGCATGTTGATGCAGACATTTACAGACTGTAATAGGGTCATCTGGTTCTGCTACTTTCCCACTAGGTCCTACATAATGATGCATCTCACTTGTAACAATAGCATCTAGTACACACACAGACAGACACACAGACAGACAGACAAACTCACCTGATGAGAAAGCAGGTTGATGCAGACATTTACAGACTGTTATTGGGTCATCTGGTTCTGCTACTTTCCCACTAGGTCCTACATAATGATGCATCTCACTTGTAACAATAGCATCTAGTACACACACAGACAGACAGACAGACAGACAGACAAACTCACCTGATGAGAAAGCAGGTTGATGAAGACATTTACAGACTGTTATAAGGTCATCTGGTTCTGCTACTTTCCCACTAGGTCCTACATAATGATGCATCTCACTTGTAACAATAGCATCTAGTACACACACAGACAGACAGACAGACAGACAGACAGACAGACAGACAGACAAACTCACCTGATGAGAAAGCAGGTTGATGCAGACATTTACAGACTGTTATAGGGTCATCTGGTTCTGCTACTTTCCCACTAGGTCCTACATAATGATGCATCTCACTTGTAACAATAGCATCTAGTACACACACAGACACACAGACAGACAAACTCACCTGATGAGAAAGCAGGTTGATGGAGACATTTACAGACTGTTATAGGGTCATCTGGTTCTGCTACTTTACCACTAGGTCCTACATAATGATGCATCTCACTTGTAACAATAGCATCTAATACACAGACAGACAGACAGACAGACAAACTCACCTGATGAGAAAGCAGGTTGATGCAGACATTTACAGACTGTTATAGGGTCATCTGGTTCTGCTACTTTACCACTAGGTCCTACATAATGATGCATCTCACTTGTAACAATAGCATCTAGTACACACAGACAGACAGACAGACAGACAGACAGACAAACTCACCTGATGAGAAAGCAGGTTGATGGAGACATTTACAGACTGTTATAGGGTCATCTGGTTCTGCTACTTTCCCACTAGGTCCTACATAATGATGCATCTCACTTGTAACAATAGCATCTAGTACACACAGACAGACAGACAAACAGACAGACAAACTCACCCGATGAGAAAGCAGGTTGATGCAGACATTTACAGACTGTTATAGGGTCATCTGGTTCTGCTACTTTCCCACTAGGTCCTACATAATGATGCATCTCACTTGTAACAATAGCATCTAGTACACACACAGACAGACACACAGACAGACAGACAAACTCACCTGATGAGAAAGCAGGTTGATGGAGACATTTACAGACTGTTATAGGGTCATCTGGTTCTGCTACTTTCCCACTAGGTCCTACATAATGATGCATCTCACTTGTAACAATAGCATCTAGTACACACACAGACAGACAGACAGACAAACTCACCCGATGAGAAAGCAGGTTGATGGAGACATTTACAGACTGTTATAGGGTCATCTGGTTCTGCTACTTTCCCACTAGGTCCTACATAATGATGCATCTCACTTGTAACAATAGCATCTAGTACACACACAGACAGACAGACAGACAAACTCACCCGATGAGAAAGCAGGTTGATGGAGACATTTACAGACTGTTATTGGGTCATCTGGTTCTGCTACTTTCCCACTAGGTCCTACATAATGATGCATCTCACTTGTAACAATAGCATCTAGTACACACACAGACAGACAGACAGACAAACTCACCTGATGAGAAAGCAGGTTGATGGAGACATTTACAGACTGTTATTGGGTCATCTGGTTCTGCTACTTTCCCACTAGGTCCTACATAATGATGCATCTCACTTGTAACAATAGCATCTAGTACACACACAGACAGACAGACAAACTCACCTGATGAGAAAGCAGGTTGATGGAGACATTTACAGACTGTTATAGGGTCATCTGGTTCTGCTACTTTCCCACTAGGTCCTACATAATGATGCATCTCACTTGTAACAATAGCATCTAGTACACACAGACAGACAGACAGACAGACAAACTCACCTGATGAGAAAGCAGGTTGATGCAGACATTTACAGACTGTTATAGGGTCATCAGGTGCTGCTACTTTCCCACTAGGTCCTACATAATGATGCATCTCACTTGTAACAATAGCATCTAGTACACACACAGACAGACAGACAGACAGACAGACAAACTCACCTGATGAGAAAGCAGGTTGATGGAGACATTTACAGACTGTTATAGGGTCATCAGGTTCTGCTACTTTCCCACTAGGTCCTACATAATGATGCATCTCACTTGTAACAATAGCATCTAGTACACACACAGACAGACAGACAGACAAACAAACTCACCCGATGAGAAAGCAGGTTGATGGAGACATTTACAGACTGTTATAGGGTCATCTGGTTCTGCTACTTTCCCACTAGGTCCTACATAATGATGCATCTCACTTGTAACAATAGCATCTAGTACACACAGACAGACAGACAGACAGACAAACTCACCTGATGAGAAAGCAGGTTGATGCAGACATTTACAGACTGTTATAGGGTCATCAGGTTCTGCTACTTTCCCACTAGGTCCTACATAATGATGCATCTCACTTGTAACAATAGCATCTAGTACACACACAGACAGACAGACAGACAGACAGACAAACTCACCCGATGAGAAAGCAGGTTGATGGAGACATTTACAGACTGTTATAGGGTCATCTGGTTCTGCTACTTTCCCACTAGGTCCTACATAATGATGCATCTCACTTGTAACAATAGCATCTAGTACACACACACAGACAGACAGACAGACAAACTCACCTGATGAGAAAGCAGGTTGATGGAGACATTTACAGACTGTTATTGGGTCATCTGGTTCTGCTACTTTCCCACTAGGTCCTACATAATGATGCATCTCACTTGTAACAATAGCATCTAGTACACACACAAACAGACAGACAGACAGACTCACCTGATGAGAAAGCAGGTTGATGCAGACATTTACAGACTGTTATAGGGTCATCTGGTTCTGCTACTTTCCCACTAGGTCCTACATAATGATGCATCTCACTTGTAACAATAGCATCTAGTACACACACAGACAGACAGACAGACAGACAGACAAACTCACCTGATGAGAAAGCAGGTTGATGGAGACATTTACAGACTGTTATAGGGTCATCTGGTTCTGCTACTTTCCCACTAGGTCCTACATAATGATGCATCTCACTTGTAACAATAGCATCTAGTACACACACAGACAGACAGACAAACTCACCTGATGAGAAAGCAGGTTGATGCAGACATTTACAGACTGTAATAGGGTCATCTGGTTCTGCTACTTTCCCACTAGGTCCTACATAATGATGCATCTCACTTGTAACAATAGCATCTAGTACACACACAGACAGACAGACAGACAAACAAACTCACCCGATGAGAAAGCACGTTGATGCAGACATTTACAGACTGTAATAGGGTCATCTGGTTCTGCTACTTTCCCACTAGGTCCTACATAATGATGCATCTCACTTGTAACAATAGCATCTAGTACACACACAGACAGACAGACAGACAAACAAACTCACCCGATGAGAAAGCATGTTGATGCAGACATTTACAGACTGTAATAGGGTCATCTGGTTCTGCTACTTTCCCACTAGGTCCTACATAATGATGCATCTCACTTGTAACAATAGCATCTAGTACACAGACAGACAGACAGACAGACAAACTCACCCGATGAGAAAGCAGGTTGATGCAGACATTTACAGACTGTTATAGGGTCATCTGGTTCTGCTACTTTCCCACTACGTCCTACATAATGATGCATCTCACTTGTAACAATAGCATCTAGTACACACACAGACAGACAGACAGACAGACAGACAAACTCACCCGATGAGAAAGCAGGTTGATGCAGACATTTACAGACTGTTATAGGGTCATCTGGTTCTGCTACTTTCCCACTAGGTCCTACATAATGATGCATCTCACTTGTAACAATAGCATCTAGTACACACAGACAGACAGACAGACAAACTCACCTGATGAGAAAGCAGGTTGATGCAGACATTTACAGACTGTTATAGGGTCATCTGGTTCTGCTACTTTCCCACTAGGTCCTACATAATTATGCATCTCACTTGTAACAATAGCATCTAGTACACACAGACAGACAGACAGACAAACTCACCTGATGAGAAAGCAGGTTGATGCAGACATTTACAGACTGTTATAGGGTCATCTGGTTCTGCTACTTTCCCACTAGGTCCTACATAATGATGCATCTCACTTGTAACAATAGCATCTGTTGAAATGAATGAGAAAAAAAATTAAGCCTCGGATTGGAAAAAAAACCCTTTATCTACATTAATGGGCTAATCCATTCAAACTCCATACTCCCCTGTGGAAGATTTTGGAAATATCTTGATTCATCACATTAACCAACTCTAATTGAAACTCTCCCTTCCTCTGTGGAAGATTCCGGGTGAATCTTTCTCCATACTTATCCCCCCCAGGAAGATATTTTCAAAATCTTTCATAAGGAGAGTCTGGAGTTCAAATGGAATAGCCCATTCAGTCCACAGTTAATATGTTAATGGCATATCTATCTGCAGTCAAATAATAATAATAATATTTTTATTTCTTATATAGCCATTACATACAAAATCTCAATGCACTTTATACAATATTTTAAAAACACCAAATGTTTACTATCAAATATACAAACAATACTCGGAACCAGCTTAGATGAGAATAGGTTTAAAACGTAAAGTAAGATTTCAAAATATATCACTAAATGCATGGTAAAAAGACTAGTTTTTAGGATATTCTTAAAATGTTTGATGGAATCTGCAGATCTGATTTGGACAGGCAGGTTATTTCACAAGAATGGAGCTGCATTACAAAAAGTTGTATCACCATAAAATGTTGTATTGCACTTTGGGACACTCAACAAATTTTGTGTAGAAGAGCATAGTGAATGGGTGGGTTGATAATGGAATGCATAGTTCTGTACATGGTCCAATCATTTTCAAGTAGTATGAACCGTGGAAAGTACATGGTTTCTTTACTGTCCATGATTGGGTGCGCCTACACATGCCCACAAAACACAATTTCAAGTTCCTCCTCTGTCCCTGGGTTTAAAACAGTCATTGCTGTGATACGGACTGTCTTTGCTTTAGGGGGTTGACTGATATGCATAGATACATTCTGTGTGGTAAAACTATAAACTCTCTTCACTTTAGGCATCATACCCACCCCCCGATTTAATTATTTCTTACCAATTTCAACCTCCTCCTCTGTCCCTGGGTTTAAAACAGTCACTGCTGTGCTTGGGACTGGCTTTGCTTTAGGGGGTAGGGTGACATGCATGGATATATTCTGTGTTGTCCAACTATAAACTTTCTTCACTTTATGCATACCCCCCATTAACTATTTCTTACCAATTTCAACCTCCTCCTCTGTCTCCGGGTTTAATACAGTCACTGCTTTGCTTGGGACTGTTTTTGCTTTTGGCGGTGGGCTGACATGCATAGATACATTCCTTGGGGTCAAACTTGTAGCCATTGCCTCTGAAAAGTCAACCAAATCAATACCAGTAATATTATTGACAGTATAAGTGTTTGCTACTATAAAGAGTTCAAATGGAAAAGCGATATACGCCATTTTCAAACTTTTTGCATTAAGGCCACCAAAGCTACATAATAATGCTAGCTTTAAATTGACACCCTACTTCAAAAAATCCAATGTATATTTTTGAAGTTATGATCTAAAACAGCAAATACTTTTTTCTTAAGTTCTTTATTTTTGATGAGTTATATTAATTTGCATATGAACTCTTGGCAGTTTTTAATTACTTGTTCATGGTTTGTTCCCCTTCCTATTCTCTTGGGAGGGCACGGTGGATTAGTGTTACAGGCTCAGACTAATAATTGGAAGGTTACAGGTTCGAACCTAGGTGGTGGTGGTGCTACCACGACGCGTTGTGTCATTGGAACACTCTGTCACAATCAATATCAACCATCCAAGATAATAAAGCTTTCAAAGCAGTTGTTCACCACCACTAAATTACCATACCATTCCTTTTGTGTGTCAGCTTTATTTGTCTAAAAATGAGTGCAAAGGTCATGCTCCCCTCGAACCTGCCTTAATGTTTAGTGTTCATGACCCATTTGTCAAGTTTTTTGCAAATAAAGCTACATGCATAAAACAAAAACACTTACTTTTTCTTGGTTTCTTTTTCTTTGGCGTTTTCTCTTTGTTTGGCGGTGACATAACACCTACTAAAGCGAAACCGCCAGATTTCCTTCGTTCATAAAGCGGTCTCTCGTTGCGCCAGTACTCCAGGGTATGAACACGAGTACGCTTTGTACGCCGTAATCCATTAACAGGGTCACTTTCGTCTGGTTGCACTGTAGAGATAGAACATATTATGCAGTCACTATTTGAAATCCATAAACCAAAAGATTTGTGCCACAAATTGCTTGCCCCCCTCTCCCCGAGCATGGCAAACAATAGTTGCATCCCATGTAATTCATCGGATGGGGAGGGGGTATGTACAATTCTATTGCACCATCCCTTACAAGGCACATATCGGTCGTGGCTGGAGAATGTTATCTTACCTAATAAAAATGTGTGAACGTATTTGTTCAACAATGTTTATTACAAAATGAATTTCAGATATTTCATACGTTAGTACTTTATCAATGTGACCAAAATAATAGTGTGCCTGCGCGCATTGTACAAACAATAGGAGAAACGCAATAAGCAGCGAAACTTACCTAGATATGCTTTATTTTTGGCTGTTCAAAAATTTCAGGGTGAGACGCCTGTTGTTTCTGCTCATTCTGCTGTTGGTTCTTTTCAATATGGATTTTGGAGTTGTTGTTGGATCTGTAACAAAAAAATGAAATCATTTGGGTAATTAAAATTGCTGAAGAGAAGTCTCGTATACCAAATTGATGTGGGGAACAAGTAAAACACAGACATACGGGGGCACAAAACAACAAATATAGGCAACCGAATTAGGTAAAGTTTGATAGCCCAAAATGTCCAATTCCAAGGCCCACAGAAGTACAAAATCTGTATGAGGGGACCGTCAAAATCAGGATTTAATAAAAAATCAATATATTGGCCATTCAATATTGATAAAAATTGATTTTTCTCCCAATTTTACTCATACCTTCTACATTCATCCATACATGATAACCACAATATCATCACATGTGACATGACCTTTGACAAATGCTCAATTTCAGTCCTTTTTTCCAGATTTTTCAATACTTTTTCTGGTTACCGCAACTTGGATATATCGATTTTCTTCAGAAATTGATATCGGCGATATTGATATTATTGGATAGTTAATTTATTGATCATTATCGATATATTGACTGTCCTTAGGGCAGGGCTAACAATACAAAAGTGAACTGGAACAAGTCATGAAAATCACTTGACCAATCGATAATTTTTCTTAAAACTTTTGCCAAAAGTTTCATAAATGGCTCACTTGATGCATAACTAATCAGTCTGTGTTCACTTTAAATCAAAGGCTTTCATCTTCGGAACCCTATATCTGTTACACAAACAATGTGCTATTCCAGTTGAAATCCATACACTCCCTATGGAAGACATGGCCTCAATCTCCCACGCATAGGGTGTATAATTTCAAACAGAGTCACCCATTCAGGTAACCCCATTTGAAATTCACACTCCCTGTGTGGAAAATTAAGATCATGTCTTTCACAGGGGTATGTATGAATTTCAACTGGAATAGCCCATGAGTTATACCTGCATTTTCTAAGCCCAGGTCTCAAAGTCATGCTTGCATGTACACTGCAGCACAACCAATGGGCTATTCCATTTAAAATCCACACTATCCCTGTGGAAGATGTTGCAAACATCTTCCACAGGGGGATTATGAATTTCAAATAGAATGAGCACATTAGGCAGTTCTATTTGAATTTCATACACCCTCTGAGAAAGATTCAACCTATATCTTCCACACAAAGAGGGCGATTTTCAAATAGAGTTGGTTAATGTACTACCGTAACCACTTGGGTATAAGCCCATCCCCCTAGTATGTATTGTTAATTATCAACTGATATTTTTTAAATATTTGTTCATAAATGTGGGAGAAAAACATTAAAGGACTTGGCCAAAATTACAACTGGGCTTATACCCGAGTGCACCCTTGTTTGCAGAATGTTTTGAAAAATAGGGGGTGGGCTTACAGCTGAAGGTGGGCTTATACCTGCGTGGTTACGGTAATTACATTTGAAATACATACTTACCCTGTAGTGTAAGATATTTCCAAAATCTTCCACAGGGGTAGTGTGTATTTTAAATGGAATGGCCCAATGGATGGTTACTCAATGCAATTATTGAGTGAACAGTGTTTTTGTACGATAAATTGATTTGGTGACAGGTTTAAAGACCATCTTGTCTTTGTATTCAGGAGAGACACACATAGCATCATAGATACCACTGTTTCTAATCCTTATCTCTGATAATCTATGCTCTTGGCAACAAATAACTTGATCTACAATGTAGAATAAAATGCAAAATTTGGGTTGGTCAGGCATGTAACATTGTTACGTGCTTTAGCTGTAAAAACTAAAACAACTATTTTTTTAGCCAAATTGCAAATTGGACTCTGGCTGATTCTGACTGAAATTTTTTGAAAAAATTCAGAACATTTTTGAAATGTGTGCACAAAATGTTCAGATTTAATAAGCTCCTTTCAGGAAAAACAAACAAACAATCAAACAAAAACTAACAACAAGATCCCGACCGACCGACCCTATTTGACAAGTCCGTCCGTCACTGGAATAATTAATGCTCTGCGTGCTAGCCATAGGCTTTAACATGAAAAGTTCAAGTTTTGAGATATTTTCTCAAAATACGGCAATCTCAAGAACCACTGAACCAATACTAGGCTTGTTTGTACTCAGTTTCATTCATTTTTCATGCTGATTTCAAATATGGCCATGAAAATTTACAATTCTGACATTTTTGAATTTTAATCATTCTTTTTTGAAAATTGTCGTCTGCAGTCGAAACCCGCATGAGGAGAATCACTATCTTACCTGTAGATGAAACAAGAGGTGTATGACTTTTTTTGTGACTGTCGGTCTTCTCTGGTTGCATATCTATTGTGCTGCCTTCTTGCTCATGTACATGTACTGAGACTTCCGTAGTCCCTTGTTTTCCCATTTTCATCACACAAGATGCCCTTCTTTCCTCCTTCTCCTCTTCACTTAATCTGTTTTCACTTTCTCTATCACTGGCCTCTTCACTTGATGTCTTTTGACTGTCCTCACTTTCCAACATATCATGTGATAAGGAATTGGCTTCTTGTAATTCAGATTCAGCTGTAGAAAAAGGGAAATAATTTTGAAAATAACATTTTCTGTATATGACCAGTAAAGGGCAGAGATGTACTGTAAAAGTGGAAATTTTCGTCGTACATTAATGTAACCGGCACCAGAATGGTTGTCTTAAAGGGACCATTGAAAGAAAATATGATTTGGTATCAAAATAAAGCTATTAACATATAGAATCCATTTCTAAAATGATAAACGCAATTTTCCTTCCTTTTACCCCCCTAATCAGCAAATAAAGACAAAGCGCCCAATGTCGCGTCGTTCCGCCCAATTCATATGTGCAGAGACACGCGGCAACCCCTGTGACGTCAAAGTGGTTATCTTTCCGCTGCATGGCAACACTGCATAGGCCAGACTTGGTCCTAAACCAACGCATGAACGCGTTACAGCAATGAACTTTTCTGTGCCTTTTAGGCCTAACAACATGCAAGTATATTAAAAAGGATATTTTAATATAAATTACAAAGCTACAATGACTGTTGCAAGATGCCGACCATGAGACGGACACTAGACTGGTATGCCTACTATGATAGGCCTATATATAAATTCTAGCTACGAAATTGGCCAACGGGGAAACATAAGTAAGTTAGGCCTACATATTGACAACGTCAAAGCTGTCAGTGCTAGCTGCTCGGCTTTTGCAAGAGAGTATCATTTGTTTTGAGGCATTCTGATATAGCAACTCTTTACTTATATTTCCTCTGAAATATCTGGTGAGGATAGGAAAGAGAAGGTAATGATGTTTCAGGTTAGCCCATGACATGCGACTTAATTTCTTCAGGCCTAATTAGCCTACCTCCCGTGCGTGCGGCTTAGGTTTACAACCGCCGGGCCTAAAACGCATAAGCCGATCCTGACTCAAGTTTGGAAGCTAAATTGCGTATGAGTGATTAGAGTGTGTTTGTTTGTTTAAACGGTCGCTCCGTGTAGAGACACACTTATGGGACAAGGTTCAATACAAAACCAGGCTCGGGAGAGCGAGTTGGCGCGGTTGTTTCCTCGCCTTGCACCACTGATATGACTGAGGTCCCGAGTTCAACTTCAAGCCCCGGCGCGCGGCCCAAAGACTCATGTTAACTTGGTTTAAATCCCGATCCCAGGATCTCGTATCGCAGGTTTTCTCCGGGATCTCCAGTTTCCTCCTGCTTCTCAAAAATCGGTGATTAGTTGTTTGGTTATCAAAAACTTCCTTCAAATTTGGGGAACTGAAAAGATAATTGGTGGATGTTACAATCCAAGTGCGGCCGGCTAGGTTTGCGCCAGGTTCGGCAGCATTCAGCCTAGATGATGCGATCTGATTGTGATAAGTACCATGGCAGCGAAATTACAGCGCTTTGAACCCTCCGAGATCTGGGAAAAGACGCTTATATAAAAACCGAAATTTAATTTTATTTATTTTTAAAAGCCTATGAAAAATGAGAAACAAATTTGAAGATAAAGAAAAGTGACGAGAGGAACATATAAAGGCCACTCCAATCATATGAACAATATTTACTGTCAGCCTTTAGTTTGCGTTTTCGGAATGTAGGCCTAATCCAATCTCAACTCCCACTGAAACTTGAAAGTGCAAAGTGTCCAAGCGTTTTATCAAAGGTAGGCCTACAGTTACAAAGTTTATGTTGATTGGGTACATGTTGTAAAATACGGCGCGCCCAGCTGGATATTTCGTTTTAAAAAATGACTGACATCAATTTCGCATAGTCTAGGCCTACCCCGGGCCTAACCATCCATGGATTAAAATAAGCGTAGACCTGTATTTCCCATTTGAAAGCCTATGTGTGTTTGTAGGCGCTCCTCGTAATTTATTTCAAGAACAGCTTGCATGTCATGTTCTTCATCTGACGTTCAGCTACTGCCCCAGTGCCAACGGCTCTAATATTTGGCAAGTGTCCCGTATAACACATGGTATAGGGGAATAAATTTGCGAAATAAAAGGGCCTAAGCCTACTTTGGCATGTTTGGGGTATGAAAATAAGCACTTTTGAAAGTTAACTTATGGATGAAAAGGCTTTTTTGCCAATTGTCCAGTTTTGGTGGAAATAATCATCTGTTGAATATTTTAAGGTAGGCCCTACGGAAAAAATACATAGGCCTATAATAATAATACCCATGGGGCCCAGCTAGGCACGGGAGGTGCTCGCGCTGGCACATCATTTGCAATTTATGTGTTGCGGCAAATCTTGGCGATATTCCCTTCGTCGTCGTCACTATATCATAGGCCTAGGCCTACTCATAATTAGTTTTATGGTTTTATACATGCCATGTAGGGCCTATACATAAAGTCATCGAAATCATAATTATCTTGGTCATGTTTACCGGGGGTTGAATTTATGAACAAGTAAAATAGGAAGGTGCATGCAGCATGCTTGATGATGAAAAATAAAACAATTGATCGTCCAAGCCCGCTTCCTTTCGCATGGCATTGCCACTGAGGGAGTCTGAAATGTTTAATGCTATTTTCTTTATTATAAGGGAAAACTTCTTTTTTTTAATGTTTTAAAAGTTAATAATATTGTCAATTGATTAGATTTGCTTCTGTCCAATAAGCATTTCAATTTAGAGGCTTTGTTTTAATCATCCTCTCAGAGAACCATCAAATAACAAGAGCCTCGATCCTATCATCCTTCTCTACAAGTTACACAACTTATAATGTCCGGGAATAATACATAGGCCTAAATGATCCATTTGCATTGTAAAAAAAAATAATAAATAATAAATAAAAAGGCCCTCCACTTCCTCTTTTTGATAACATGTGGACAATCAGCTGGTATTTTGTTTTTACTTGACCTTTAAATAATTATATAAGTGGTTGTATTATCATGATTGCATCTGATATTTAGATCACGATCGCTGTTGTCAAATTATCCCGGCAAAAATGTCAGCACAACACAAAACGCGTAACCACAATGACGTCATCCGGAAAGCGCCCAATTTTCTATTTTTGATAAATGACGCGCGATGTAGCGTTGGAAGGGGGTAAATCGAGTACGTTGTTTTCATTGTATTTTTGTTTCTAATATAGATAGTTCTTCAATTGTTTTAGATATTTATTCTATATTTTATGGGCTTTATTTTGATACCAAATCATATTTTCTTTCAATGGTCCCTTTAATAAGGGTAGCGTTTGAAATGTTTTACCATGTTTGTTATAAATATGCAGTTCTGATGCCTTCCGCTAGGAATATGACGAACACCATTCGAACCTAATACCTACAGATTTATCTCTTCCGCTCTTCTCCAACGTGCCTCTATAGCTCAGTTGGTTAGAGCGTCGTGCTAGTAATACGAAGGTCGCCGGTTCGAATCCGGCCGGATGCACTGGTTTTTTTTCAACGTTTATTGTGCACTGGCCTACTCTGGGGAAAGATTAAAAATTTGTTCATCCTATTAACCCAGAGAACTAAGTATAATAATTTTCAACCATATACCTTGTTCTTCAGTATCGCCTGATTTCCTTCGTTCATGCGGTTTCTCGTTGCGCCAGTACTCCAGGGTCGGAACACGAGGGCGCTTTGTACGACGTAATCCATCAGTTGTACCACTTTCGTCAGGTTGTACTGTAAACATAGAACAGATAAAATGATATCTTCAGGCAAAAAGATTTTTTCATACATTTTGTTTGCAAGCCTTGAAATAAGCAGACTGGAACCAGGAGAAATTTGTTTTTGAGCATTGCCTCTGGTTCACTGGGATTTTTACAACAACCAGGAGCAATTTCTGAAGAAACAGGAGCAATTTACAAATAGTAATCCTTTTCTGCATATAATACCAGCACTACTGCATCAAGTGCAAAACTGTAACCAGGAGCAATTTGTTCTAGAAAATTGCTTCATGTGAATTGTACAAGGACCAGGAGCAATTGGTGGCTTTACGAGAGCAAATTTGCTCCCCGCGCCCGCTTATTTCAAGGCTTGTTTGTTTGCAAACAATATCACTTAATATCCTATGACAATATATATCATTTTCATAACCGATTCCGCATCGATTTAAAGCCATGTGTGATTTGCTAAACCACAACAACCTTAATTTTTCTTGAATTTCTACTTTATGCATGATTGTATTGCCCAATAGTGTACTGGAATTTATTCTGAGTTCAACGATCGAGCGATGTCTTGTGCATGTGGATCACTGACATATAAACTGTGTGTACATCGCTATTTGTCTATGTCTTATTCATACATCCCAGCTGCGTGAAGCTCAATAACAATTGGCAAGCTAATTGACCATAATTATAGGCGCTGGAATGAAACAGCAATTTTCTTTGGTTTACCTCATTTGTTGGCTTGAAATTACAGGGGACATACATGTAATGTGATCAGTGAAATTTACATTTTGAAAAAACAAAGAATCTATTCTTTATTGAAATCGCACATTATTGCTTTTTAACATTAAAATATTTGTGATTTGAGACATGTTACCATAAACCTCCAAAAATAAAAAAAAATGCATTTTGCATTTTGGTTTTCAGGCCACCTACGACAAACAAACTTTTTTTACCTTGGCCTTGTTGGGTCAGATTATGGCACAATTTGTAATTTTGGTCACATGACATACCTTGTTCTGTATCCTCTGAGGTACTTCCACTGTTTTTCCTCCTTCCCCTTTGACCTTTGTTCTTGGCGATGACCTCTGACTTTTGAACCTTCTTGGTAACGACCTCTGCATTATCACTCTCTTCCGCTGTGGTATTTCCACTGTTTTTCCTCCTTCCCCTTTGACCTTTGTTCTTGGAGATGACTTCTGACTTTTGAACTTTCTTAGCAACGACCTCTGACATGTCACTCTCGCCCGCTGAGGTACTTTCACTGTTTTTCTTACTTCTCCTTTCACCTTTGTTCTTGGCGATGACCTCTGCAATGTCACTCTCTTCTGCTGTGGTACTCCCACTGCTTTTCCTCCTTCCTCTTCCCCTTTGACCTTTCTCCTTAGCTATGACCTCTGACCTTTGAACCTTCTTAGCAACAACCTCCGAAGTATCACTATCTCCTGCTTCGCTGACAACCACTTCACTTATGTCAGCTTTTCTCTTCCTTTGTGATGATTTGGCCTTTTGTTTGTCTGCCTTCGTTTCCTGTTTGTTTGCTTTGCTCTTCTTACTAGTCCTATTACTTTTGGAGCTTTCAAACTGTTGTGGATTAATGGGTGACAGTTCCGAAGGAGCCTTCTGCCAGCTGAGTCTCTTGGGGTCCAACTCCTGAATAACAACTGAATGTGATACATCAAGTTCTGCATCCCCACTACTTTCAAAGGAATACACAGACCGGTTGTGATCATCTCCATCTTGTGTTACCAACCTCTCAGACTCAATTTCTTCAGCCAGCAGCACCAACTCAAAGCTTTTTCTACTTCTGGATCCGCTATTCCGTCGCTTGATATCGCTGAACTGTTCCGATTCTGCGCTGGGAACAGACCCATCCGTACTCTGATGGGAATCCACAGGTGTCTCTTCAATGTCTTCTGCATTCACATCATCATGAGCATCCACATTTTCTTCTTCATCTTGTATGTCTGGAGCAAACTCATCTGCATCTTCCTTCTCTTCAACTAGCACTTTCCTCCCTCTTGATTTAGTTGCCTTACGTTTCCTTCCCTTACTTGCTTCATCTTGTACGTCTGGAGCAAACTCATCCGTATTTTGCTCTTGAGATTCCAAAGCTGTTTCTTCTACGTCGTCTGCATTCATGCCGTCATCCATTTCAACATCTTCTTCCTTCTCCTCCTCAACTTGTACTTTCTTTCCTCTTGATTTAGCAGCCCTACGTTTCCTTCCCTTACTTTCCCCATCAACTTTCACATTGTCTTCAGATTCTTGGTCAGGTACTTCTCGTCCTCTTGTCCTTGTTTTTCGTTCTAATTTCTGCTCTTCTGCAGTGTCCTTTCCTTGCTCGTCAGACTCCTGTTTTGATTCACCTGAATCTTGCCTTTTATTTCTACTTCTACCCTTCTTCTTTCCTTTCTTACTTTTCTTTCCATCATCTTTGGGTCCCTGGTCGGACATCTCTTTATCATTTTCGTCTTCTTTTAACTCTACGACATCATCAGTCTCTGCTGTGCCTTTCCTGTTTGCTCTTTTGTTTCTAGTTTGCCTTTTACTCTCTTTATCTGACATCTCTTTGTCTTCACTTGATTCTTCTACATCATCAGTCTCTGCCGATTCCTTCGTGTTTGTTCTTGTATTTCTCCTCTTCCTTTTACCGTCTTTGTACCTCTGGTCAGACATGTCTTCATCCTCTTTGTCTTCACTTGATTCTTCGACATCATCAGTCTCTGCCGTTCCTTTGTTTGTTCTTGTGCTTCTCGTCTTCCTTTTACCGTCTCTCTGTCCCTGGTCGGACATCTCTTCATCATTTTTGTCTTCACTTGACCCTTCGACATCATCAGTCTCTGCCGTTCCTTTGTTTGTACTTGTGCTTCTTGATTTCCTTTTACCGTCTTTATGTCTCTGGTCGGACATCTCTTCTTCTGATTCGTTGACATCATTTTCCGTTGTTCTTTTCCTGTTTGCTCTTGAGTTAGTCATTTGCCTTTTTCCAACTTTCTTGGGGTCAACCTCTGTTTCCCCTTCTCCCTCCTTGTCACCTGATGTTGGTTTCATCGATCTTCTACTTGGTCTCACTGGAATTTTTGCAGCATCTTCACTATCTACCTCAACATCTTCATCTTCTTGGTCCTCTGTCTGCTCATTATTCTCCGATGTTGCAGCAACTTTTGGATTTCTTGTATTTCGCTTGGAATTTCTTGTTACTTTTGCATTGTCTTCTAATGTCTTTTGTGCTTCTTCCTCTTCCTGCTCATTATTCTCGGGTTTTATGGGAACTTTAGAATTTCTTTTGTTTTTCTTGGAATTCCTAGTTATTTTTGTATCTTTCTCTTCTGTCATCTGGACTTCAGCTTCTCCTTCATCTCCCTCCTCCTCATCATTCTCAGATCTTGCAGGAACTTTTGAATTTCGTTTGTTTCTCTTGGAATTCCCTGTTACTATTGCATCATTTTCTTCTATCGTCATGTCTGGTTGTGATGATGCACCCTTACCAGCCTTACTGTTCTTCTTTGTTCCCCGCTTTCCTTTCCTCTTAACATTTGCCGCCTCCTCCTCCTCCTCACTCTCACCTCCATCTCCTTCAGGTTCAATATCCTCCAATTTTTCAGAATTCTTTGCGACATCCTGTCTCTTGCTCTTTCTCACAATTTTTCTCGCGTCTTTCTCCTGATCATGCACCTCTGCTTTTCTTTTTGCAGCCTTTCTCCCTCCAGTCTTCCTGCTCTCACGTTTTTGTGTTTTCACTGGTTCTTCCACAATCTCAAAATCCTCCTCCTCATCCACATCATCCTCTGCACTGACACCATTAGTCTGATGATGTGATTTGTGTAAGGTTATAAATCTTGTTGCCTCGCCCGAGTCATTCATAGATTCTTGTAAGTTGGTTGATTTCCTTAAATGTTCAAGTCTTGACTTGTTCGACTTAGGGTCGTTGCCATGGCTATCCTTCCTCAGCATCTCTACATGCGCCTCTAAATCTGATGTTGGTTTCGAACTATTTGTGACATCTGCACTGGAAGATTTTCTCAATGATTTTCGGGGTTGTTTCTTTGATTCGCCTTGCTGTACGATGTCCTTAACTTTCTCCCTAGCCTTTTATTGAGTTCTTTTCCATCAGTTTTTGATGGACTCTTGCCAGTATCTTTGCCATCGGCTTTAACGGATAACCTTGAGGACTTTCGTGGCTGCTTCTTGACGGTGCTATTCTTATCTTCGTCAGATGATCTGCGTATATTCAAAACAGAAAAACAAAGCAAATACAATATCATGAACCTAAGAGTAAGTCTTACTATGAGAAAAAACAGAAAGAATGAAAGAATAAGAACAACAAAATCAATAAATACATTGTGAATCTAAACATTCTGCTCTTGGACATCTGAATGGTTTTTCCAAATTTTGAAGATACAGTTGACTTCCTTCCATCATTTCCTTTCAAAAAATGAATATACTTTTATAAATTTGTCTTAGTTTGTTACAGTACTCTAAAGGTTACAGTGAAAATAAAGTTTAAAAATTTCCTGCCAAACATGATCCAGCTGCCTGCATCTTCAACGCCATGAGAGCTACCTGCCGATTGGCCAAAATGAATATTGCGTCCAATGTTGAACCAATCAAGGCGGGTATTAATAAGATCATCTGCAAATGCAAGTTTGACCATAAATAGTTAAATTAAAAGCCTAATCATAATTGGCATTTGAAATGAGCATTTCAAGTTGTCAACCAATCAGAAATGCTGTTATATGGCCAGAAAACTGACCTTTTGGTTGGTGTGTCTGAACCATCTTCTGTCAATGTGTTGTCTAAACCATCAGCCTCTGCCTCACATTTGTCTGTCACACCATCCTGCTTGTCTGTCTGTTTGGACATAATCGCCCCTTCTGGCTCGTCACTTGACGGCGCATTGGTGGCGCTTTTCTTGCTACGTGGCGATTTCCGTGGCGAAGTATTTTTCTTGGACATAATTTCTTTTTCAACTTCAGAGCTGGTAAAAGTGAGTCTGAATAAAAGCAAAAGGGAATTTGAAAATGGGCTATTACCTAAGTCATACTCAGGTCTTAGCTAGAAATAAAAGGTATTTACAAAAAAAATCAAAACATGTTTTTACATGTGAAAAAAATGGGTAAAATCATGGGAAAAACCTGTTGAATTCTGCACCTTGAAGATGAATTTTCAGCAATAGATGAAGTGACATCATAGAGGTATTTTAATTGTATCCAATCAGCATGATTTAAACCAAACAACCCTGATTTAAACTGATGAATTGTGGTTAGAATTCCAAACTTTTCCTCCCAGGGAGTGTGTTTTTTGAATGGAACCGTCCATGTGACAAATTCACTTACTACATTTTTTTAGTAATCAAAATGTAAACAAAGATCGGCCATCTTTGTTTCACAAGTCTTTTCAAAATATTGGGATTTGTTTTGCGGTTAAAATGCATTAAAATGTACTATTGTACTTGAAAAACTTAATGAAAAAGTAAATTAAATTAGACCATAAATCACCATTTTGACAGCACCTCCGGGGCCCGTGGACAGGGAGCAGTGCGCGGCACCAGTCGCACCTGCATTTTGATGGTGAAAATGAAGTGTACATAATTATGATATTTAACCCCCTGAGCACTACCTGCTGATCTAACATTGCCTCTGATTGGTCAATTACATGATATTTTCACTTTAATCACCAATCAGAATGGAGCTTTGCAAATAATTCACCCCAATTTTTTTGCGTGGTGAAATTATTCTAACAATGATGCTGATTGGTCCAATCAATAATGAAAACTTCTTTTTGGCCAATCGGCAGGTAGTTCTCATGTGGTTAAGCATTCAAACCATGGTCAAACTCTGTGCTTCACAAAATGTCTAAGTAAATCAACACTGATGTTTTTCCAAAATATTTGAATTTCTAGTTTAGAGCATTCAGCAGGCAGTGTTGTCACTACACTGGTCGGTGCCGGTCAGTAGCAACCAGCACTCAGGCTGACCAACCGGCACTCAGGCTGACCAACCGGCACTCAAGGGAATATGAGAACTTGCCAACCAGTACTAAAATAGAGAAATTGTCCTTTTTTCCCCTTCAAAATCCATGAGAGTATTGTGGACAAATAACATGGAAATTTAACCAGCACTAAATTCAGTCTAGTGACAAACCCTGTCAGCAGGCACAAGGTTATAGCTAGAACAAGTTGAGTGCCGGCTAATTTTACTATCAAATTAAAGCGTTGGCTCGGGGCACAATCTTTTTAATAAACATGAGGGATCGGGGAATAGGCTAGGGGGTACATCCCCGAAATTTTGTTTTGTTTTTTACTCTTTTTTATGATGAAAATAAATCATTTGTGGGGAATTTTTTTTTTTTTAATAGTGCCGGTCGGTGCCGGCTATCCCCGACAGGTGTGGCTATAACCCTGAGCAGGGAACTCACCTTTTCTTAGTCTTGAATTGGCGTAGTGCTGAGTTGGGCTCTTGGCTAACTGGCTGAAAACTCACCTTTTCTTAGTCTTGAATTGGTGTAGTGCTGAGTTGGGCTCTTGGCTAACTGGCTGAGAACTCACCTTTTCTTAGTCTTGAATTGGCGTAGTGCTGAGTTGGGCTCTTGGCTGACTGGCTGAGAACTCACCTTTTCTTAGTCTTGAATTGGCGTAGTGCTGAGTTGGGCTCTTGGCTAATTGGCTGAGAACTCACCTTTTCTTAGTCTTGAATTGTCGTGAGTGCTGAGTTGGGCTCTTGGCTGACTGGCTGAGAACTCACCTTTTCTTAGTCTTGAATTGGCGTAGTGCTTAGTTAGGCTCTTAGCTAACTGGCTGAGAACTCACCTTTTCTTAGTCTTGAATTGGCGTAGTGCTGAGTTGGGCTCTTGGCTAACTGGCTGAGAACTCACCTTTTCTTAGTCTTGAATTGGCGTAGTGCTTAGTTAGGCTCTTAGCTAACTGGCTGAGAACTCACCTTTTGAATTGTCGTAGTGCTGAGTTGGGCTCTTGGCTGACTGGCTGAGAACTCACCTTTTCTTACTCATAAATTGGTGTAGTGCTGAGTTGGGCTCTTGACTAACTAGACCTGTTATCGATTGTCGTATGTGTCATATTATCGTCGATTTGGCTCCGAATCCGACACTTCAAAAGAAATTGTCCTTTTTCGACACTTTACGACACTCATCAAAAACGGAAAAAATGAAATTTCCATACTATTTTGTGCAAATAAGCTTACCGTATGATCATGTTTTCATCAGAAAGTCAAAAATTAAATTACCCCCTGAAGTTGACCCAAACCCGGAAGTAGAACAAACCAGGAAGTGTGTTTACTCCGGAAGTCGGTGATCGTAATTCATATCGGTGTGATTTTAAGCTTATCTATCGACTTTTTCAGCATTTTGTTTTATCTCATTAAAAGTTTCGACACGTGACGATTGTCATATTTTTTTCCCCGAGACAGTGTTGAATTAGAAATCACGTGTCGATAACAGGTCTATGACTAACCTGGCTGAGAACTCACCTTTTCTTAGTCTTGAATTGGCGTAGTGCTGAGTTGGGCTCTTGGCTAACTGGCTGAGAACTCACCTTTTCTTAGTCTTGAAATGGCGTAGTGCTGAGTTGGGCTCTTGGCTGACTGGCTGAGAACTCACCTTTTCTTAGTCTTGAATTGGCGTAGTGCTGAGTTAGGCTCTTAGCTGACTGGCTGAGAACTCAACATTTTCTTAGTCTTGAATTGTCGTAGTGCTGAGTTGGGCTCTTGGCTAACTGGCTGAGAACTCACCTTTTCTTAGTCTTGAAATGGCGTAGTGCTGAGTTGGGCTCTTGGCTAACTGGCTGAGAACTCACCTTTTCTTAGTCTTGAAATGGCGTGAGTGCTGAGTTGGGCTCTTGGCTAACTGGCTGAGAACTCACCTTTTCTTAGTCTTGAAATGGCGTAGTGCTGAGTTGGGCTCTTGGCTGACTGGCTGAGAACTCACATTTTCTTTGTCTTCAATTGGCATAGTGCTGAATTGGGCTCTTGGCTGACTGGCTGAGAACTCACATTTTCTTTGTCTTCAATTGGTGTAGTGCTGAGTTGGGCTCTTGGCTAACTGGCTGAGAACTCACCTTTTCTTAGTCTTGAATTGTCGTAGTGCTGAGTTGGGCTCTTGGCTAACTGGCTGAGAACTCACCTTTTCTTAGTCTTGAATTGTCGTAGTGCTGAGTTGGGCTCTTGGCTAACCTGGCTGCATATGATGCTCCCTGTGATGTCAGCTTCATTGAGGGATTCTTGCGGGACAGGAGTGGTTGTAGTCATCTCACTAGGTGGCTCTCTTGCTGTAGATGGCTCCATGGTTGTATTCGTCTCACTAGGTGGTTCTATTGCTGTAGATGGCTCTGTGGTATCATCTTTATTGTTTGCTGATTTTTCTGTGTCTTTTATTGATGTCTCCTGCATAAATCCAAGTTTGAGGTATTTATAGGGAAAACACACATATTTCTAGGCCTGGCCTAGGCAGAATTTGAAATGCTTCATAGGCCAACATGTTGATTGGGCTATTCCAGTTCATTATACCATGCCTGTAACTAGGAAGCCATTTATTTGGCATATTTCCTGTGAATCACACATTTTTCTAGCCCTGGCCTAGATATTGATTGATCTGGCTATAGAGGCCGTCAGCGTGACGTCATATGTCGCAATCTTGTGGGTACATGCTGCGATAGTTGTTCGATCGCAATTGCGTGATGATACATGGCAAGCTGCGCCCTGCACGTAGTGTCCAACGCATGAACACGTGTATCATTTGTACCCACAAGATGGCGAAAGGCTGACGGCCTCTATTCCAGATGAAATTCATACATCTCTAAGGAAGACATGACTGTAAAATCTCCCACAAAGAGGTGTGTAGATTTCAAATAGAGTCACTCATGCAGATTAGACTAGAGTGGCAAGTTTTTCGTGATTTAAAACACAGAATTCTGTGATTTTCCGTGTGTGGTTTTAAATACTAAATTGTGTGATTTCCGTGATGTAATTTCAATTCCGTGTTCACATTCTGTGATTAAGAATCACATTTCACAAATCAAAATTAAATATAAGCGTATGTTAAGGTTGATTATCTTTGAAGACCGACTTCATTTTCATTATTTTTACCTCACATTCTCATTATTTTTTCTTCATTTTTATTTTTCTCAAGGAAAAACATGTTTTCTGCGAATTTCTGTGTTTTCCGTTTTATTTTTCTTAAATTCAGTGGATTTGTCCTTTTTTTCCGTGGTACGGAAAACTTGCCACTATAATTTAGATAACCCTTCTTTTATTGCATTTTCCTTGAATTGAGATGTGATGCGGATACCCGTTTATTCAGAGGATAACGTCCAGATCCAGAACAAATAAACCTGGACTAAACTTGAATTTGAACCCCATTTGAAATTTCCACAGCGTGTGAGGGAGATTAAGGTCACGTCGATATATCTTGGACAGTGGGTGTGTGGATATCAACTGGAATAGCCCATTTTGTTAAAGGTGTATACACCTCAAACAAGTCATTTATCAAATGATATAAAGCAGCTGACAGTGTTCATCCATATCAAAAGGATGCACTTGTCAGCTGTTACATGTGTCTCTTTTTACATAAGGAATACCAGATTCATCTAAAGTGGAGGTCATTTCAAAGCATCCCCAAGTCACATAGGAATACAGAGACCATTCATAAACCATGTGAAACCCAATCATACAGCGCAGTAGTCCAGACACCATTATCAATTTCTGTGTTTGACCAATGTGAATGATGGAAAACCAATTTAGGTGGATATGCTTTTACGATTAGAGGTTGATGACTGCGCATCAGTTGTTTTGAGGGTATTGTGAAATATCTAAACAGTAAACATTGTGCTTGGGGACCGAGGAATATCCAGATATTCCAAGGTCCAAAGCACAATGTTTAGATATTTCACAATGCCCGAAAAATAACTGATGCAAAGTCATTAACCTCATTCATAACCGTTACTTTTCACCTTTTTTATTCAATTTACGTCACATTTTCTTCATTTAAATTTGAAAACAAGACACAATTTTAATTGTATCTTTTAGTTTTTTCCTGTAAAAAATCGAGTAGCCGAGTCAGGAAATACAACTAGCGACAAATCACACGCGATGTCCAAATACGGGCGGCCAGCGTCTCGTAATTTGTTCAATGCATAACATGTCACACGACGCGTCATTGTAAAGCGTACTTTTTTTAGCTACGTCATGAGACGCGGGTCATTATACTTTTTCAATGACCTGCATTTTGCGTTCGCGTTTTAGAAGTTATTATCTGTGATTGGATTAAACATATCGCGTTTATTAATGAGGTTATGAATGGGAGTTCATAACCGAACCCGCTAAAAAACTTATGAATTATTAATTTACCTGGTGTACACTCTTGTCACTTGTTTCATTCGTTCCTGCAGCTGGTTCTTTATGTTCATCAGTGGCTGGTTCCCCTTGTCCATTGTTAGCTGGTTCTGTGTGTTCATCCATGGTGGATTCCACAGATACATCAGCAGCTGGTTCCATGTGTTTGTCTGGTTCCATGTGTTTGTCTGGTTCCATGTGTTTGTCAGTAGCTGGTTCCATGTCTTCATCCGTGGTTGGTTCCATGTCTTCATCTGTGGTTGGCTCCATGTCTTCATCTGTGGTTGGTTCCATGTCTTCATCGACTGGTTCCCTGTGTGTTGTTAGATTACTTGATGATGAGGAAGAAGCACGTATAGTACTAGACGATGTCACACTGCTCTTACCAGAAGAGGCAAACGACTGCATGGGTTTCAATGGTGAACTCATCTGTGGGGAAATGTCAAGTTAAGACTTTTACAAATTCTTCGGTGTATTGCTCATTCTTTATATTTATATTTATTTATAACATTCGGCCGAAGCCAGGCTAAACCCAATAGTGCTCAGAGGCTACTAAAGTCAAGGGATGCCATCCGGATATGATGGGACAGGGATATGAGAAGAGGTTCGTTTTTAGATGCAGGAGGAAAACCGGAGCAAAAACTTGGTGCGTACTTAGTAAATTTGTGTCTAAAACAATCCCTGCACACCGGGCTGCATTTCCCCTTGCTCATAAACCTAATTTGAAATTCACACTCCCTGTGTGGAAGATTAAGGTTGTGTCTTCCATCTGGGGTGTATTGATTTCAACTGGAATAGTCCATTTTGGAGCAGACGACACTGCAAGGGCAACTCCATTTGAAATTCACACTCCCTGTGTGGAAGATTAAGGTTGTGTCTTCCATCTGGGGTGTATTGATTTCAACTGGAATAGTCCATTTTGGAGCAGACGACACTGCAAGGCGACTCCATTTGAAATTCACACTCCCTGTGTGGAAGATTAAGGTTGTGTCTTCCATCTGGGGTGTATTGATTTCAACTGGAATAGTCCATTTTGGAGCAGACGACACTGCAAGGGCGACTCCATTTGAAATTCACACTCCCTGTGTGGAAGATTAAGGTTGTGTCTTCCATCTGGGGTGTATTGATTTCAACTGGAATAGTCCATTTTGCAGCTGAGGACACTTAATGGGTGACTCCATTTGAAATTCACACTCCCTGTGTGGAAGATTAAGGTTGTGTCTTCCATCTGGGGTGTATTGATTTCAACTGGAATAGTCCATTTTGCAGCTGAGGACACTTATGCAGGCGTCACTCTGCAGCCTGGACCCACCCTCCTCAGGTCATCACCTTTCTTCACCTGAGCCAATTATTTGTAACGTCAGGATTTCACCATCACATACTTTACAAAAAGCAAAGGCAAAGCATCACTCTTATCAGCAAATGTGTTAGTCCAGGTTTCACTTTTGTGAACCAACTATCATTGGGGATTTATAGGAAGCATGGCGACAGGTAGTGGATACGATGTCACATCACCAGAAAACACAAATTACTAGTCAAAGCTTCACACCTTTCATGATTTGTAATAGGTAAAGCTTCACCCAATGAAGAACAAAGAACGTCAGGACTTCACTACAACAACAAATAGATCAGGGTCAGGCTTAGGCTTAGGCATCTAATAGATGTCTATATTTGGTGACCTCTGAGGAGGGTGGGTCCAGGATGCAGAGTGATGCTTGCATTAATGGATGACTCCATTTGAAAGACACTCCCTGTGTGGAAGATTAAGATCATGTCTTCCATCTGGGGAGTATGGATTTCAACTGGAATAGCCCATACCTTCCTGTTCTGTGCATCACCTCCCTTCTGTTTATCCGACTCTGTTATCTTAGAAATGTCATTCTCCTTGTCTATCATATCAGAAACATCAGAATCAACTGAAAGC
Source organism: Amphiura filiformis (assembly GCF_039555335.1). Lineage (NCBI taxonomy): Eukaryota > Metazoa > Echinodermata > Ophiuroidea > Amphilepidida > Amphiuridae > Amphiura > Amphiura filiformis. The sequence continues at coordinate 721,484 of NC_092629.1, forward strand.
AAAAAACAATGGAAAGCATAAGAATACAATATTACCGGCAAAAATTGCAAAAACTAAATAAATTACTTATTCAATTTTTTCATATTAAAACAAATTATTAAGTTACAAAAATTTCCTGAGTGTAACAAGGCCAGATTATGTAATTATAAATAACATATATCGAGAAATTTAAGGCATGCATTTTCATTGCTCACTAGTGCATCTAACTGAAATGTGGCATATCAAATTCAAAACCTTTTCATTTTAAGGACTTGATGAGACAAAAATATGTTGATGATTAAAAAAGTTGTGTGTTACTGTTTATGAGCTTTATGTGTTACTTTATTAGTTTTTGCCAATTTTCGCTATTTTTGCCAGTTAAAACAAGGCAAAAACTGGCAAAAACTGAACCCTGTTTATTATGTTGTTTTGTACTTACTTGAATCAGTCCAATAGTCGCTGAAATTTTCAAAGCCTTCGCTGTCCCGGCCGGCATTGATATGCAGGGCACGACCCGTCCTCCTAGAACAAGAGCATCAAGTAAGCAAAGATAGTCAGTGAGTTTCTCAAAAATCATAGGTAAAATTGGAAATATGACAGTGACAGACTTGACAGTATGTTTGCAGGCATAGAAAAATGCAGGAACCAGGGTATACAAGCAAGTGTATATGTGTGGGGGCATTTACTGGGGTAATTATGTATCTATTTCATTTGTATTGAATTGTTTTATTTAAATCTTACCTTCCAATTCCCTCTCTGTAAAGTGGATTGATCCATTGCTCCTTTACTTGATCAAAAGCCTAAATCAATCAAAATGGAGAAAAATGAAATCTATACATGAGTCATTGTTATTGAGAGCTGCAGGTGTGATGGAAAGCATGAACATGGTCCCTTTCATTTGTGTTACACCTACAGGCTACGGTACACAAAAAGGCAACATTTACCATATGGCTACGTTAACCGTAGGGGAAATTACAGTGTAGTAGGAAATGCAAGAAAGGTTGTATTTTCTTTTTACTAGTCGGGACCATTGATATGCCCAATGCAGCACAGCTGGGCACATGGATGCTTGATCCAGCATGCACCCAGGCTTTTTTTTTACCCCATGGATTTACCCCAAGGCATGAAAACAGGTCTTGGAAAAAACACTGAAAACTATGTTTTTTACCTTTTTCTGTGAATTTGATTCAAAAATAGGCTGAAAAACACTAAAAACAATTACAAAAAAACACTGAAATCAGCTAAAACGCTGAAAATTTTCATGCCTGTATAAGACCAGTTGCTAGAGATGTCTAGCCACACTCACAGACACAGGCAATAAAGCTAGAGATCTTGCATTCAAAATATAGTTGGATTTGCTCAAGCATGACATGCCATGTAAAGCAATGGAAGTTCACAAGTAATAAGGAGTTTCATCAGGAAGTTGCGATTTGGCACACAGTAAGGATGGATCAACATAATTCTATCCTGTTACAAAATTATGAGGAAATAAACACACACTTTTCAGCAGTGTGGCGCACGAGAGCAAAAGAGGGGGGTCCTGGCAAAATTTCCAGAGGCTATTAGCGCAAAAACGACATGGACAATCAAGTTGCCGTTTTCAGTGAATTCATTGTGACCAAAATGGAACACTTTGATGGAGTAATATCAAATTCTGAAGGGGTCACCTGCCAACCCCTGGGTGAGTTGGCATGGAATGACTCAAACACAACCAATCACGACGATCGATATAATTAGCTTCAAAAAATGTTGCTAAAATTGCACTTCAACAAAATTTTAGACTGTTCAAAATAGGCAAATTTTACTCAAAAGATACACTTGACTCATCAAAATATTAACTTTCCTCCCAATTTCAACATTAAATAATATCCGCATACTTGCCAACATTGAAAACCTAGAAAACAGAGTCCATGGCGAACGGAGGGCGCAGAACGCCTGCAGTATCGCAGCTGATGGCCGGGGGTGCAGGGGCCCGCTTAAGGGCCCCTGCTGGGGTCCAGGTGGGGGGTTGAGGGGGTGAAGCCCCCCAAAGCTAGATGGTTTCTACACTGTAAAAACCCTTATAAGCCCCTTACAGAAGACACATTTTATAGAAAAAAAAAACAATAAAGAACAAGGTGAAACTGAAGCCTTAAGCTTTTATACCCTTCAGCTTGCATTTGAAGAGGGATTTAGACTCCATATCTAGCATCAATTTCAACACATATTTGATGACTACAACCTTTGAAAAAATGAAAAAACATTCTGGGACCTGCTTTCATAAGTTTGAAAAATATGCTACCTTCACACAGAAAATGTGCTTTTAAAAATGCAGTTTCCTATACTTTTGTACATAACGATATTCGTTGAAGTGATTTTTTTGGCTTTATAACAAGGCCTACATGACTGATAGGACATTGATATGATGCACAATACAAAGGTAAATTTTTTTTTTTTTTTTGGCAACTTTGGAGAACCTCTAGACCTATTCTGAAGGTTTGCATTTGAGGAGGGATTTATACTCCATATCTAGCAACAATTTCAACACATATTTGATGACTAAAAATGTTAAAAAAAACATTCTGGGACCTGATTAAAGAGTTTAACTTCACTACACTATTTTTCACTCACCTGGAACGTTTTCACTAGTTCGACTAGCGTCTTCAGCAGATGGTGATGCTGTGATGGTATCTTGTCTACGATCGGGATAACCTTCACTGATGACGTCATAGGATGTTACGATCGTAGACAAGATACCATCACAGCATCACCATTTGCTGAAGACGCTAGTCGAACTAGTGAAAACGTTCCAGGTGAGCTAAAAATAGTGTAGTGTTGAAGTTAAACTCCTTAATCATTTTATCTACCACTACGTATGAATATCCACTCGTATATTCTGGGACCTGTTTTATAATTTTGAAAAATATGCTTCCTTCACACAGAAAATGTGCTTTTAAAAATGCAGTTTCCTATACTTTTTTATATTCATGGAAGCAATTTTTTGGCTTTATAACAAGGCCTATGTGACTGATAGGACACTGATATGATGCACAATACAAAGGGGAAAATTCAGGGGAAAATTACATTTAAAAAAAAATTCTAAGTTTTTGGTGACTTTGGAGAACCACTAGACGTATATACGCGTATTCTGAAGTGCTGGGATCATTCACAGTTAATTGGAAAAAAAAATTGGTTTTCCAAATCTCTGGCTGCCATTGCGTCACAGAGTAAATTCCTGGAGAGGGCTCAACTCATTAGCATGAGGCGCATTGATATGTAAATAGCGATAGCGTATTGTTATTCAAATTTGTGCCCTGGCTTATTGCGGGCGGTAGTCATGTTATCCATGCCAAATTGATAAGTGAATACGTATAATCACCTTTCTTTATTAACTATAAGCTGGTATATTTCGTATACCGTTTCGTTATAAAAAGAAAGGCCAAATATTAAATATATCAAGTGTATACACTTTGAGATTTATAAATTATATGCCTTTTTATCGTCTGAAGTGCGAAGCTCCAGTGACTGAAGCTCCAGTGACTGAAACTACAGCTAAAGCTAGTTGGTGGCAACGCGTGGCCGCACCCGGCTGCATCATAGAATCCTATCCCAATATAAATATGGAATTTTATCGAATACATTTGAAGCAAACACGGTTCGTCTGCATTTAAAAGACATGTTAAATTCACAATTGAGTGAGTGTACACAGTGTCATCCAGCTATGTCAAAGCAACAATGGATCTTAAAAGGACATTGATTTATTCGATTTCCGGAACACGCAGACTGTGACCAATCAGAAGTTGGTTCATTTTAATGGCACTATGATGTGAAATTCTTTACAATACATACATTTAAAAATACTTATTCACTCCGGAAGCCAAGTACCAATATGTCTGATAATTGCAGATTGATAATTATTATCATGCAAGGAAACAAATAGAAACATTCATTCAAAATGGCGCCAAACTGGAAGGTCAGATGTGATGTCAAATATTTTCTATACTTCAAATTCTACATGTATTTCATACCTTAGTAACCTTACACCTGTCACACATTTCCTTCGTATTACTGACAGCAAGTCATTATTTAATTTTGACATTACTATTGCAAACAGTCATTTCCAAATTAATTTAGTAGACTTTCTTTGAAAAACATATCACGATGCCTGATAGGTAATGCCTGTCCACCATTTCATTAAACCGGATCGTTTTCGAGTGTTTTGTGCCCAGATGTATTGGGGGCGCGCTATACTCTCATTGAACAGACAAAGTTCATAAAAATAACGGCGTCAGTATGCCAACTTGATCATGGGGTCAAATATGAATTATTCATAATGGTTCATAACAGATCGATAACTGGCCTCATTTTCTAGAAAGCAAACCAACAGGATTTGTCATTCGTTTGCGTGCTTGATAGAACAACCGTGAATTTAGTGTCACCCTTGATTGCGTGTTTACATGGTTGGCAACTACCAGACAATAGAGGGCAATATTAAAAATATATTAAAATTATTATTGGCCAGCCAGCAGCGGTCGGTAAATATTAGGTAATTATACTAATTTCATTGAAATAAATCGTAAGATCTGAACTTGAACATGTTGAAAAGTTATTAAATACATGAATAAGTAAGCCTACGAAGTTACGTTCATGACGTTAAAGTTGTTTTTTTTAAACTTCCGTAGTCCGGGTACGCGCTGGTGAATTGCGATCGCGTAGAAGTGACAAGGTCGCCTACTACGCGCCGCGCCGAAGACCAATGGGTCAGCCGGCTTGTTGTCAAGTGCATTGATCAGCCAATCAGCATGATTGTTTATTGCTTTTGCGTTTACGCTCGTGTACGCGATACGCACAGGCACAACCACGGAAGTTTAAAAACAACAACTTTACAAGTCAGCCGGCTTGATGAGAAATTCGCCATCTTGAATAAATGCAGAATTGCGTCACGCAGTAAACCGATGTCAAACGCGCTTGAAAATGCATGATATGTACGCTAGCGTAAATTACCGTCAAAATGAGCTTACATCAAGCGTTTGTGCTACGTGAAAACTTCGGAGCACGTCAAAAATAGCTATAAAACATGAATTTTGGAACAAAATAAAGCTTGTTCGATGGAATAAAAGGAATCTGTACAGTTCAAAACATGTTTTTAAACCTTGTTGCGAAAGTTTAACACGTTTAATATGATAAATTTGTAGACTATAATTAGTCAGTACGAGGAGTAGTGCTGTCGTCGGCACCGTTTTTTAATGTCGACATGTAGATAATTCGTATACCGACGTCAATCAACATAAAAATATTTTTGGCCAGAAAAGCAAGTTCAAATAGGCCCAAAATGACTTGTTATTCAAGGTTGGAAACCAGAGAAATACTGCTACTCAAAAAAAAAAAAAATGCCAATTTTTTACAAAGTTGGATACAGTTGTATATTTTAATTACTTTTGCTTAGTTCTATTGAACAGCTAGCAATGCATACTAATTTAATGTGTCCCTGACTGTTCAATAGAAGCAAAGGTAATCAAAATATACAAATATATCAACTTTGTAAAAAAAATTGCGTTTTTTTTTTAGTAGCAGTATTTCTCTGGTTTCCAACCTTGATTTATTTTGGGCCTAACTTGCTTTTCTGGCCAAAAATATTTTTTGAAAATTAAAATTTTTTTGTTACAAATACACGTTTTTTTTAGAATTTTTTTGATGTCGACATGTCGGAGTGCGATGCCGATGTCGACATTATGTCGACATAAGGCATGCCGACGACGGCAGTAATGGGATGATCTGTATGCAGAAAGCTATAGCTAAAATAATAGTTTCTCGATCATGCGAGCTCAATAGGCACGCAATGACAATCATGATCGAGAAACTATTATTTTAGCTATAGCGCAACATAATTTCAATTAGAGCTTGTACGAAACCATACAAGCAAGGCTCCAGTAGCTCTTAAGGGGGTACTACACTCATCGAAAAATGTGTGTCTATTTTTGCATTTTTCTCAAAAACTAATAACACAGTGCAGTGGTAACAAAAGTTATGTATACACTATACATGTAGGGGCAAGGAATCCAATTACTACACTGGAATTTCAGTGACCCAAGTCAAGCGGTTTGTTATTTATGATAAGAAATAAGGTACCGTAGATTGGGGTGAATAGGGACAGTTTTGGCACTCTCTAGATTGTAGTTTTTTTCCTGTAGCCCCATGAGCCAAACTTTGAGGGCATATTATGTCCACCCATGATGCCTTTAATTCACCATTATAAAAAATTGAATATATGTGGGGGGTATATATTTTTTTAATTACATTTTGGTGTCCCTATTGACCCCGACTTGGGTCAATAGGGACAACACTGGTTTTGATAAGGAAAGTACAACTTTGAAGGAGTGTACTTGCATTTTTACCCCACATGGAGGGAAAAGGGACACCAAGTGAGTTTTAAAAAACAATAGAAACATGTCAAGGTAATTCATACCATCATAACTGATTAAAATCTGATTTCTTGACAACGTTGATCAGGCTCATCAGTACAAGAAGAGGAGGGGTAGGGTGTGGTGGGTAAGGATGGCTAGGGTAGGGTTCTGGGTGGTAGGGAAGTAGGTGGGTAAGGTAGGGTGTTGGGGTAGTGGGATCAGGGTGGTGGAGTATAAGAAAAGGTATCATGGTGGTCGAGTTAGTGGATAGGATGGTGGTGGTGGAGCAGTGGATAGGGTGGTGGGGTAGGGGATAGGGTGGTGGGGTAGATGGGTGGTGTAGGATGGTGGAGTGCTGGGGTAGGGTGTGGGGTAGTGAGTTTTGGCAGTGGCATGATGGTATTAGGGGTGGATGAGGGTGGTAGCCTGGGTAGGGTGGTGTGGTAGTGGGGTAGGGCAGTGGGGGTAGTAGGTTTAATGAGGCTAGTGGGGTCAGGGTGGAACAGGGTAGGGTGAGGGTGGTAGTGTAGGGTGTGGTGGGGTAAGGGTGGTTGTGGCAAGGGTGTCCCTATTCACCCTGTATCATTAGGTGACTTTTACCTGAAAAATATTCAAAAAATTGTTATAAAAATTCCTGTCAGAATTATCATCTTTTAGAGAAAGTTGTAAGACCTACATAACAGGCTAGGTCCTGGTGAATTTCCAGCTTATTTTCTAAAATAGTGGCCGTGGGAGCAGGAAAGTTTATTACTTTTGACCACCCCATTTTTTAGAACTTTTTTTAGATAATTTTATTTTGGACACCCTGTATCCTAAATTTATTCTTTAACATCTGCTGAACCATTTTCTAAACACTGTTTGATTGTTCTTTCAATATGTGGAAAAAAAAAAAAAAAAAAAAAAAAAAAAAGTGTTTTAACCAAATGTGAAAAAATGAGATTTCAAAAACTTGTCTCATTTTTGTCCCTATTCACCCCTGCGAGGCTGCGTCCCTATTCACCCCAATCTACGGTACTGCTAGCATGCACCTCGTTTCCTATCATATACACTGAACCGCTTGTCTTGAGTCACTGAAATTTCAGTGTAGTAATTGGATCCCTTGCCCCAATAATAATTAATATACATAACTTTTGTTACCAGTGACAGTGTGTTATTTTTTGAGAAAAATTCAAAAATAGTCACAAATTAACCACAGGGGTGTAGTACCCAGGGGTAGCATTAAGGCCCGAAAGTCGGGGGTTGTTTTCCACTCCCGAGCTTGCAGAAAATCCAAATACATGGTGAAAATTAAATCTCGGGGGTGAAAAATATATGATATAGCTGCATGTTTGTTTGTCATAATATTAATTACACGGGTTGTTGTAAGCTTTGTAAGCTTATAAAACGCATGAAAGCTTATAAAAAGCATAAAAGTCATGAAAATTGAAATGACAGTCATGAATGAAAGTTTAACGCGGCTGTGTACTCTAGCCATTGTTTCTTTCTCAAAATTGAGTTTTTATGATATGTTTGTACCTTGTTATGTTTTTTATAAATACAAGGAATGAAAATCCAGATTTGTAAACTCCAACTGCAATATTTTAAGAATTTTATTTCACTATTCCACTCGTGTTTGAAATTGAAAAGGAAAGAAAATCTTTGTTGTACCAGCAAGGTACACGCACGCAACAACTCATCGCGTTGCGTATCGCGCAATTTGTTAACGCACAAATACGCGACGCATACGCGACGCTTATCTGCATCGCCGGCGCATCTTATGGAAACACCACGGAAGCACTGATTTCACAAAAACCTAGTGGTCAAATGGCTCCGCTTTTAGCTGATAAAATGTGGGTTTTTTCAAGTTCTTTCCCCGATTTAGATATCAAGTTATGAATGGATTTCGCTCAAACTTCTCAAGGGGCTGTGGATTTACCCGATGTTCACGTAATATAAGTTTCAAAAAGCGAAAACTGTCGCATTCTCCTGTGAGATTCGATGAAAGTGCAAAATGTGACCACTTTAAACTTCAACGGCCATTATTTCAATGTTCATTTTCTCGGTAAAATGACGATTTAGGTACACGATAACTCAATAAATACAGCATCTATAGGTAAGCAAATATGATCATCGTAAAAGCATGATCGACTCAAAAACAGTTTTCTCATTTTTTTATATTTTGGTCTATTTCCGATTTTGGGCATCATTTTGTGCAAATAGGCGTTTTGAATTTTAAAAGTTCATTTTGATGCCTTATATGGTCAATATCTCAAAAATAAAGGCCAATATCAAAAAAATAAAAAAACGTTTTTGGAATGGAGCCTCAAGATTGAGCTAAAAACAAAATAAAATATTTTGGAAAGAGTGTTTTTTGTTATGATGTACCTAACAAATATTGCCAAAAACTCACTTTTTGTGATTTTCTTCAAAATTGTTGTTTTTACCCCAAATCTGTATTTATATTAAGATTTATTGATGTCTTGCCTTCATAAAATGTATACTTTTATATGTTTTATGCTGAATAATTACAAAGTTATTGCACTTTTACTACATGCATGTCTGAGAGTACACAGCCACCTTAAGTTAGTCCGAATAATCAGACCCAGAACAAATTATTAATTTCTGACATTATCGTGTACTGGGTCTGAACTGTTTTCATTCGAAATCTTGATGGCAAATTGGACAATAGAAGCACATGGTGCTACTTCACAGTTTTTTAATCCCCTATTCATGTTGCGCGAAATCACTGATTTAAGCTAGCTTCAGACTCCGTGTATTGTACGTACAATATTGTATGTAACATATCTACGTTATTTAATCTATTGCCATTCTATTTCCAGTAATGTTTGTTCTAATCGAATGTTTGATGACGAAAAATCGATAATATGTTACATGTAATATCTAGTAGAAATATATTATCGATTTTACGTCATCAAACATTACTGGAAATAGAATGGCAATAGATTAAACAACGTAGATATGTTGCATACAATATTGTACGTACAATAAAAAGTCTGAATACTGCTTTAGTCTCTATTGTGGACCATCCTTTTGATACTTGAGTATTTGGACAAGCGGAACAGGTTTTAGGTATGCTAGGTGAATTTAAATTTGCCATCAAACTGCATCATTTTATATATCAAATTAAAGCCCTTGAGTAAACAAAGCCAAAACTGAAAAACATTTTTTCATAGCACTTTCCGTAGCAAAGTTACATCTTGTCAAAGTAGTCATAGGCTGTATAAGGGTGTAGTTGCAAACAGCTTAGGGTACCAGCTTATTTGATGCAGCTTGTTGGTCTGAGTAATTTGACACCAATTTTATTGAAATCGGCCAAAAATTGAGACAGTGCCGGCCAAATAACGACACACAAGGGGGGGGCGGATTTGACCTTTATTTTCTAGTTTTAAGGGAATTTTATCACATTAAGGATTATGTAATGCATTTTTGGTATTTACTATATGGCCATGCGTTTTGAACTGAACACCCAAAAAGGGTGGTGGTGTCACACTTTTCACCATGATCGTTTTGTTTTTTGAGCATATCTCTGAAAGTAAAGAAGCTATGGCAATAAATTTGGTACCATATGAAAGCTAATTTATTAATGATAAACTATGGAAAGTTACATGAAGATATCTTGAACAGAAGCAGAATGGCATTCAATCCAATGACCCAAGTCAGGGGTGGTGGAGGCAGCGGCTCATGAGGAAGCGGCTCACTATACACAAACTCAATGGGAAATTTCATTTTTGGTGCCTTGCAGTGCAAAAATGTTGAAATTTTCTTTAAAAACTAGTGTATATCAATAAATTTGGTATCAAAAGAAAGCTGACATTGTTATCTGAACTTTTATTCTGTAAAATAGTTGAAACAATAAACTGCCTTGAGCTAATGATAGGGGTATGTGCTTTGAACTCGACATCTAAAATGGGCGAGTGGCATCACATTTGTCACTGTGGTCATTGTTTTTTTTTAACGTATCATTGGAATAAAAATAGATTTGATAGTAAATTTGGTATCAAATGACAGCTAAAACACCAATTATTAATTATGGAAAGGTGTCAATAAGATATCTTGAACATCTTTAGAATGGGACTCAATCCAATTGGCCAAGGTAGGGGTGGTGGAGGTAGCGGGGCACTCTGCACAAAACTGTAAGTCAAGTTTTCATTTTGGGAGCCTCTTAGTCGGTGTGCAAATATGTTGCTATTTTCCTTAAAAATGAGTGTTTATCAATAAATTTGGTATCAAAAGAAAGCTGACATTATTATCTGCACTTTTATCTTGTACAAAGTTAAAATAGTCAGCTGCTTTAGGGTATATGATAGGCCACTGTTCTCCAAGACAATAAGAAAAATTTATTCTATTTCGGTCACTTTTTGAATGGCTGTATCATTTTACGAAAGTGATAACCCCCATACATTTATATATTGCAGGAAAGCCCTTACTCTGATCTATTAGAAAATGACATAAAATAAGATGCAGGGGTAACACAGAAATGCTAGTGACATCATACCCCTATATCACTGTCAATTGATGTTTTGTCTCCTTCACATAAATGTAGCATTAGAACCTTACATCTGACAGTGTTTCTGAGTCTCTTGTTGGATTCCTTGTTCAATTTCCTTTCAGAAAATGTATACTTTTATCATGCTGGGGGGTATGGTTTGAAAAATATGGGCATTTGAAGGTGAAAGAGTGTCGCAAATTTCAAAAATCAGTGTGTGACGAAAAGTCGGCGAGGTTAAAACACATGGCCATATAGTTTTAGGTCCAGGAAGGTCATTTATGCACTTTGTATCAAATGAAACTTTTACGTGTCCTTAAAATTAACGTTTTTGGGCAAAATTAGGCTGTGAGGGCGCTTTACCCTTTAGTGACCCCTTTCGCAGCCATTTTTTATTTTTAAGTTAATCATACTAGAGATAATCATTAATCATCCATATTCTGAAATTTTCAGTCATTTGTCACATTTGGTGTGACCGTGGCGCTAATTTTTAATACAGGGTAGGGTGCATCTATAGCCCCCATAGTTTTTATTATTTTTGTCCATAGCCTTAACATGTTCCACTTGTCCCAAAACTAATCCCTACCAAATTTTATTTAATTCGAAGTTTGTCTTATGGGGCCACCACAGGCTTGAAGTCCGAAAATGGGCTTGTCCATTGAAACGTGTAGTAAAGTGAACTTTGCACTCTAAAAACACACTAATATCCTATATAATGCATGCAATGTATAAAATGTAAAGAAGAGGGCCATATGAAACTTAACTTTGATACTCTGCTGTGGGATTTGTTTCTTGGATATTCAGATGAGGGTCAAAGGTCAACAGAGTTCAATGTCAACAAAGGTCAAAGGTCAACCAAATAAGGTCAAAGGTCAACAATAAACATATTAAATGACATTCAGAGCAAAGTAATACTGCATGTTGTGTAAATCATTGGTCTTCTTTTTTTATCACTCCTTCCAATAAGATCTTGATCAGGGATTCCCCCAATTACCACACCATTCCTCCAGGAATGCTTATAAATATTTCATGAGCCTACTTCACATGGGAAACCCCTCTATCAAAATAGATTCCATACTTGGAAGTTGGAATTTCCACTCAACATTATATTACATTTTGTACTCCATCAGTCTGCAATAACTTTCAGTTCCAACATGGATCTTCCCAAGGTTGATAGGATGACTACACCTGATAGTAAAAAACCTTCCACTCCAATGCAAACTGCTGAGAAAACAGCCTCATCTTGCACACCTAAACCTACCCCAGTGACTCGTAAAACTGCAACAATATTTGGACTTGGCAGGGGTATTACAACAGCAGATTCCAATATAACGGGGTCCCGTCTCCCAACATGTGAGCAGGTGCTTCGGTGTTTGATTTTCCACCAACAGGAAAAAGGCTTCTCGCACCGCACTAAGTGGGCATGTGCACAAATTGTGCTAGCAAAAGTGGCTCCATTCTATGCGAAAGCAAGCATTCCCATGATAACTGAAAATTCAGCATATAGAAAAATGATCAAGCTCCTGGATGATAATGCTAAGATAAGGGCCATTCCTATTTCACGCCGTGAAAGTGCAGCTACCAAAGCCACACTTGAACAGATGCAAGTAAATCTTTCCAAGACATTCCAATTATGGCCACCTAATGCCGACAAGTTGATAAAAGATCAAGAAGATAGAGACTTCTTACAATCAATGAAGACTGACAGAAAAGCAACATTTGGTTGCTTTGATCGGCAATTAGATGAACAAAGACAGCGCGCAGAAGCACGTGCTCTATCCGAGTCCAAAAGACGCGAAAAAGTGCAAAAGGATATGGACGAAGCTTCAACTAGCTACCCAAGACAGCTCTTGTTTTACCAGCAGTGAGGATGACAGTAGCGGAACTGATGAATGCGCAGCTTCATCTAGTTGTGCCGACGCTTCTAGACGTCATCGTCGTCGCTTTACATGAACTTCAGTTGTCATACCACCTGATATACTTCAGTCACCAAAACTTGTGTCATTAGCAACAAGAATAAAGATGACTCCAACCCAGCAGGCAGCGCTTTACTGAAGTACTCATCACAGAATCTGGTGGAGATGCATCAAAAGTAATGACTTCATATTCCACTGCTGACAGAGCACGTCGAGAAGTAGGAGAGAAAATTGCAACTGAATACAAAGAACAGTGGCTCCCTCCAACAATGGCATCTCTTCACTGGGACTCAAAGCTTATGGTCACGTGTCATATGGTGGGGCACATTTGCGTTACAAACACTGATTTTGATCATTTGTCTTCATTTTCACTTAAATTGATGCATGTCTAAAACTATACATCTCACACCAACAAAACTATACATTTTTGGAAAGCTAATGTTCCAAGGAATCCAACAATGCAAAATTGATGTTGGTATACAGGGTGTGTAAGAAAATATATAGAGTGATATCATGAAAAAAAAAAATTTTACTAGAAAATTGATAATTTATTGCATTTGCTACTGATATGGAATACCTCTAATGTAATCTAATTTTGTGGCAGGCAACACTATGAGCTTTAATAAAATGTATACTTTTACTATGTTATGATTGGCCAAAGTGGTGATACAGGGTGTGAAAATGTACGCAACTTTACGCACCAAATGTTGATTACATTTTTGAAAATATTTTCTTTAGAGTGTATCCTACATTTATTTTAACTGCATATTTGGATTCCCTGGTTAAAATGCTTTCCAAAAATGTATACTTTTCCTATCTTAGGGTGTATAATTCTCAAGTAACATCAATTTAAAGCTAAAACGAATGTTGTGACTGAAAATCTTGGCATTTGTGTGTAGTGAATAGGGAAAAATTGTGGGTCTTGTGACTTGCGGTTCTCAGTGAGTACTTGAAAACATGAAATAGATCAAACTAATAGTTGAATATGAATAATGAATGAACAAGCTTTGATTTGAGATATGATTTGCATGTATAGCACAGAATTTGGCAATGATCAAATTTAAAATTCAAAAAGATATCATGTTTCCACAACATTTCTCATAGAGATTGCACATACTCCTCTACCGCTTATCCTCTACCGCTTATCCTCCAGGTTTATCCTCGTTAACATTTTAATATTTTTCACTAATTAAACAAATGATAATTTCAAATTGTGAAACATATTTGAAAAGTAGAATAATCAAGCTGTATAATGAGCCCAAACTTTATGCAATTGGACAAAGAATAGCTCTGTACCAACAAGTTAAATCTGGAAGAGGAGAGAAAAATGTAACGCCTCCCACTATTTTGGGGTCCCACCATATAACACATGACCTTATGCGTTCTCTGACAAACCAAAATGTTACTGAAGAGAGACTAATTGTAGCAGTTGGCAATACCAATGAAATCAAGATCTTGGGTGTGCCATCGTACAAGCCCGGCACTGATCGCAAATCAGGTGACATCATATCTGGATTGACAATGGACTTGCTTGGCTCATGGCATTGTACAAATTCCATCGTGAATATGGTATTTGATACTACAGCGTCAAATACCGCCACCTTTCAGCAGCTTGTGAAAATCCAAGAGAGCATGGAACAGGCACTCTTGTGGTCAGGTTGCAGACACCACGTTGGTGAAGTTATTCTCACACAAGTTTTCAATGACCTGTGAATTGAGGTATCAAGATCGCCGGAAGTCACCTTATTCACAAGATTTCGCAAGAACTTTGAGCTGCTCCCACATGGAGGTAATCAGCCGCTTGCACAATTGAATGTTGCCAATCTCAGCGAGCCAGGGTTAAGCATGATAGAAGAGTGGAGAAGTGAAGCACTGCAAATCCTGAAAACACAGAAGGACCTGAAGAGAGATGATTATCTTGAGTTTGTCGAGCTGTGCATCCTCTTCTTAGAAAGCGATGATGCAGTAATGTCAGCTAAATTCAAGCAACCTGGGGCTCTCCACAAAGCCAGGTGGATGGCAAAGCTACTTTACTCAATAAAGATCTGTTTGCTTGAAGCCCAGATTTCACAGCTGCCACAAGGAACCATAACAACCGCCCATCAAGTGCCGAAAGTGAGAGAATTTGTTATCTTTGCCACTCTGATCTACAGTTCTTGGTGGTTGACCTGCACTTCAGCTGCTGATGCCCCATGGCATGACCTCAATCTGTTTCACAAGTTGCTCATGTATGAGACTGTGAATCCAGCCATTTCTTTAAGTGCAATTAAAGCTTTGAAGCGTCACCTATGGCACTTGACAGGAGAGATGGTGCCCCTTGCACTGTTTAGTGATATAGTGCCCACAGATGAGCGACATACACTCGCTGATAAACTCCTTGCAGTTAAACCTGCAGTAGACATCTTGGCACCTAAGAAGCGGATTGGATTAGCCTTTGGAAAGCCTGAGTTTCCAACCAACATCACCGCTGCAACATCTCTTGGAGACTTGGTCAATGAGGACTCATGGTTCACTATCCACATCCTGCAAATAAACACTGACTTTCTCACTGAAGATGTTGATACATGGTCAAATTTGCCAGCATATCAAGAATCCTTTGCCAACATTAGAGCCATCAATGTTATCAACGACTGTGCAGAACGCGGTGTAAAGCTTAGTGCGGACTTCTTGGATGCAGCAAGAACGGAAAAGCACTACCAAAATACACTACAAGTTGTTGAACTAAGCCGCAAGAACAAACCAAATCTCCGAAAGCGCAAATCTAACACTGATGATTAAAACCAGACTCCTCAAGAAGCAATGAACTTCTTAATGAATGTAATGGTGAGTGCTGAAAATAGCATTTTAGTATTGTAAAACTCTTTTACAAAAAGCAGCTATTACTTGATACAGCAATCAAGACTGCAAACATACTCTGCCATATATGC
Source organism: Amphiura filiformis (assembly GCF_039555335.1). Lineage (NCBI taxonomy): Eukaryota > Metazoa > Echinodermata > Ophiuroidea > Amphilepidida > Amphiuridae > Amphiura > Amphiura filiformis. The sequence continues at coordinate 737,175 of NC_092629.1, forward strand.
AAATGCTTTGGAAATGGTCTAACATATCTTTAAAAATTGATGCTTAGCAGTATTGAGAATACAGCAGCTATTAGAAACCACACAAAGTATATGTATCAAAATAGCTGCCTTATGAAATTGTGGTATAGCTTATCATAAATGTTCCGATGGCCGGTGGCCCCATAGGACAAGGTCCGATTTCGATGAAATTTTGTGTGAGGTATTTATTTTGATAGTGGAACACATTTATGCTATGGACAAAAATCAGGGTTAACATTTTAAAAATAGGGGGGCTATAGATGCACCCTAATACAGGGGTAACCTGCCCATAGCAATATACAGGGGTCAACGAACTTTGTATCACATGTAAGTCAATGGAAGCGTCTCTACACATTTTCAAATGGTTACCACGCACAAGTGAAATAAGGTTGAGAGTTCAAATTTGGACAGATGCTGTTATTTATCAGTAACTTTGATTTGATAATAAAAAATTATAAAATTTTAGTAGGGGGGATACGTAACGGCTATTATGTTGAACAGCGCCCTCACATCCGAAATTAGCTCTTAAACTTGCATCAAAACATACGATTTGTGTAAAAATTGCATAAATATATCCAGGGACCCAAAATCATGTAAATAGTCATTAGAATCCAACAAACAGCAAAGAAAATGCCCATAATTGTCAAAATAGTGAAAAACAGGGGGGGTCCCAAGAAATCCCCCTTGTGCGTAGTTTTTTGGCCCGCACTGTCTCATTTTTCAACCGATTTTTTTTAAAAAGGTGTCAAAATGCTCAGAAGGATTAGCTGCTTCAATTCAGCTAGTACCCTAAGCTTTTTCCAACATCACCCCTTTTTTTGGGCTGTACAGCCTATCACTAGTCAAAGATCGACTTTCATCAAAAAGTTTCAGCTAGCAAAATTCCCAAAAACGGCATTTCGGGGGTGTTTCTAGATCTTAGTCTCATTATGACAGCAGCTTTTTTAATGGAAATGCTATCCAAATCCCTCTAAAATTCCATGTGCGGGTAACTTATCACCATAAAAAATCATATATTTGGGTCAAGTGAAGTATAGAAAACATATTTATGTAGGTTTCTTTCTTCGGGCACTTGCTTTTACATTTCTATGTAAAAATGCATTGCCATTGACATTGTCGGCGAATTTGACTGACTAGCGAGTGTTAACTAAGGTTTGCCTGGGTTACCTATAGTCCGAATAATCAGACCCAAAACAAAATTTCTGACATGATCCTGTTCTGGGTCTGAACTGTTTCCATATGAAATCTTGATGGCAAATTGGACAATAGAAGCACATGGTTCTACGTGACAGCTTTTTAATCCCTATTCATGTTACATGAATCACGCTATTGTGGACCATCCTTCTGATACTTGAGTGTTTGGACAAGCGGAACGGTGTTTTGTCTACCTCTCTGTTTGTAAACAAACCAGGAGGTCGAAATCGTCCTCCTCGCCGAATACGAAAGTCAGCGTAATAGTACGGCACTGGGTTACCTACAGGTTTGACAGGCCCCTTTGTCTACCTCTCTGTTTGTAAACAAACGAGGAGGTCGAAATCGTCCTCCTCGCCGAATACGAAAGTCAGCGTAATAGTACGGCACTGAATGAAAGTTAACATTGCATTGTACATTGTATGAATCTGATTGTTTTTAAAACTTAATTTTAAGCTTACCGACATGACCGAACGACTCTGATCTCTGTCAACATTAATAACAAGCTGTTAGTAACCCTTATATCACTGTATATCTACTTCTTTTGATTTAAAAATACAATTCGATTACATTTGTGTCTGTTGATGAAGCCATGTGTTCAAGCAGGTCTGTTTATTCGCTAAAATTATGACCTTTTCTCTCGTCTAAGTTCCAGCGATCAAAATCTCCAATCAACCGCCATTGTTTTGAAGAGATTTTATAGCCTCGTACAATGCATAATTAAATATACGCCTAAATAACACATTTTTAAAATATATTTTGGATCAATTTCTGATCAAATGAATAAAAATTGTAATATTAATTTTATTATCATATATAAAATATTTAGTTGATAAGTAGATTTAGAAAAAAAAAAATGGGTATTAGAAAGTTTTCCTGAACAAGGTCTTGTACTTAATACGCCCAATTAATACACCCAAACTACTGTCCAATTTTACCTTTGATTTTTAAAGTGGTATTTGAATGGCTGAAAGCAACTTTGTCTTTTGGGCGGAATTTTGGTGTTTTTGCTGTATGTTGTCAAATTTCATATGGCAACACTTATAATGTTGATAATTCCGCGAAAGTCTCAGGAACTCAAAACATGATTCTGATGAAATGCAAAATGATTGGAATTTGACCAAACCGACCAAATAAAGGATTCTCGAGTAATATAATTTTTACTGCACTGTAACTTATTTCTGCAGTTTCCCGTAAGATCTGAACTTGAACATGTTGCAAATGTTGAAAAGTTATTAAATACTGTCTTGAATAACTTTATAATATAAGTAAGCTTACGAGTCGAAGAATACGTTCGATCATGACGTTAAAGTTGTTTTTTTAAAACTTCCGTGGTCCGGGTACGCGCTGGTGAATTGCGATCGCGTAGAAGTGACAAGGCCGCCTACTACGCGCCGCGCCGAAGACCAATAAATGGGTCAGCCGGCTTGTTGTCAAGTGCATTGACATATCAGCCAATCAGCGTGATTGTTTATTGCTTTTGCGTTTTACGCTCGTGTACGCGATACGCACAGGCACGACCACGGAAGTTTTAAAAAAAAACCTTTACAAACATGACAAATCATGAAATTTAAACTCGGTCTCAGATCTTAAAAAAGTCATGAAGTGTATGATTCGGGGGGTGTACAGTCCGGGTGTACAGTATGATTTGCCGACTGAAGTTTTTTGTAATTTGTTGACCCAATTTTTTTTTAGCCAGGACGGTGCTCAGAAATCTAAAAAGTGGGGGAGGGGAGGGGGGTAGGAGTCAAAAAATTTTTCAAATTAATTTTTTTAACACGTAACTAAGTACTATATACCATTAACAGTAGGTCTATTTAAGGCCAAGTAAAATAAAATACAAGTTTCTCGTCCCCCGCCTCCTTTTACGCCGCCTCTCCTTTTATTTACTATTTATATTCAAAAAAAAAAAAAAAAAAAAAATCGATTTTTTTTTTTTTTTTTTTTTTAAACTGTTTTTTCCAACCCTTGCACAACTCACCCCAAACCTTACTACATGTATACAAACCCACCCAAGCCAAACTAGCCAAACACCCTTGCCCTAACCCCAAAAGGAAATTAAGCGTGAAACCGATTTCACCCCAAAATCGGACCTATAGATATTTAGCTTTTATGCATGATTAATAAAGTTTTAATTACTTTATTTAGCCTCACCTCGTCAAAATGTCAATTTTTTATGGCTAATTATAGCATAGATATTTAAAATCTATGATTATAGGAAGGAAAAACCTTTCACACAATTTTGGAAATTCAAAAAAAAATCCAAAATTCTAAAAAAACCAAAAACACATTCAAGTGCAAAAGCCTCTTCCTTCGGTAAGAATTTTTCTCTTCGTGCAACACCTCTTGCAGGTTAGAAATTTGATAAATAGGCCCATGCATGCATTTTGTATATGATGACCTATTTATCAAATTTTTAACAAGCAATAAAAAAGCTGTTGCATGTAAGAACAAAATTCTTACCAAGAAGAAAAAAGCTCTTATACTCAAACGCATTTTTTTGTTTTTTCCAGAATCCCGGAAAAAAATTTAAATTTCCAAAATTATGTGAAAGGTTTCTCTTTTATTTTGTTAGCAATAAAAAATAACAATTTCGATGAATTGAAGCAAAATAAAGTAATTAAAACGTTAACACATTCATGCATTTTAAAACTTTAAATCATAAATGATTAAATATAGGTCCGATTTTCAGGTAAAATCAATTTCTCGCGTAATTCCCTTTTGGGGGTAAGGCAAGGGCAAGGGTTTTGGATTAGGTTAAAGGTTAGTTGGGCTTGGGTGGGTGCATATTATTTGGGGGTGAATTAGAGTTTGTGAAAGGGTAGGAAAACATTTTTTTAAATGTTTAAAAATTAAAAAATTAAATGTTCAGTATCGGTTTCGGTATTGATTTCAAACTGATATAAACCAGGAAATTGGGTATATCGAATATGCCTATTGTCAAGTTGAACAAATGTACATTTTCACTGTTTCTGAATTTTGAAACATGCTTAGCATGTGGACTAAAACTGATACAAATCATTTGTTTTGTCATACATTGCATCAGTATACTCAAATAGCATAAAATGATTAAATATACATTGAACAACCATATTTAGCATGGCGGCCAACTTGAAAAAAAAAATAGCAAAAAATTAAAAAATAGTAAATAGTAAAGCCCTGCCTCCTCCTTTTTTGAAAAAGTGTGGACGAGAAACTTGTTTCTTTTTTTACTTGGCCTAATACGTTACAACAACACAATTTCGTAACACATTATTCTTTTTATGGCTCTCACAATTTGCCGACAATCACACATACCTTTGACTACATTTCTTCTTCTTCTTCTTCCATGGTTGTGCAGTCCTCATATGGATGAGTATCAAACGCACTGCGAGGGTGGTCATGCGTGGTACAAGCATGACATAAACAAAACAAATTGTGCGCAAAATAAACAGGTGCGAGTAAAAACTGGTAGCAAGATGATTACTGCCAGCAGGCCCTCAACGCAGTCTTGAAGGCATTGAGGGAACAGGATGCAGCTGGGTCTGTTGACACACTGGCTGTTCCAGTCACGGATGGTGCGTGGAAAGTATGAGTTTAAGTAAGCTGTCGAACTACACCGCGGATATTGAAAGCGGGAACCATGGCCTCTGGTGATTGAAGCTAGTGGAGTCATGTACTGGGACCACCTGATGTCGATGAGGTCAAACCGTATGCGATACATCATCTCCAGTCTGCTTTGGAGACGCCTGGTAGCCAAGGTGGGCCATTGGAGATCTTGAACCATGGCTGACACACTGCTGGAGCGATCATAGTCACCTGTGACAAACCTAGCACAACTTCTCTGAACCTGCTCAATCTTTCTGATGTTGCGTTGAGTATGAGGGTCCCAGGATGTGGCGGCGTGCTCAACTATTGGGCTAATGAAGGTTTTGTAGCTGGTCTCTTTGATCTTGTGTCCACAGTGGCCGATGTTTCTGCTAAGGAAGGCTCTGATGGAATTGGCTTTCTTTTGCTGACAGTCACATGGTTTTGCCGACAGCAGTCAAATTTTGCCCCAGTGTCGTCACTTAACATTCAAAGGCGTAACGCATGATCATTCCTAAGTCATAAATACCCCCTATTTTGCGCGGTTACACTAAAACGGGTACAAATTAGCCTTAAAAAAAATACCCTATTTTTTGCATTTCAAGTACACTTTTACAAAAGTACCCCTTTTTAACATTTCAAGAACACATACAAAAACACTTGTTCTGATTCATTGTCTTTTCTGAGGAGAACTCTTGTTGTCCTTTTAATATATAAATGAGGAGAATAACAGAAAAATATATCCAATAGGATGCATCATGTGTTTTTTATGATACAGTTATGAACAATGTAATCTTTCCGCCCGTTTTTTTTTGTTGCAAAATAAAGCTTGAATGTGACCAAGACATTAAACTGACTGACAAAAATTACGAACTCTGGCATTTGCCACGAATTCCCTCACTCAAACCACTATATCAGCCCGCTTTAGATATTTTCAAGAAAACCTCTAGCTTGCCGGTCACCAAATAGTTAGCGATTTGCGGTTTTCACCCTGCTGACTACAACTTCAGAAGGTTCAGAAGGAACAATTCCTTTATGATCAGGTGCCATTTCCAGAGTTTGTGGCCCGGTTTGTGGGTACCCAGTTTGTCAAGGCTCCGGAGGCCGGGCGCGTCATTAATAAAGCCGATGAAAAAAGTCCCATGGAATCAGCGGCCAAACTGGGTAAGTCCCCAGTGACGTACGTGTAAACAAACCATGAAACAAATAAAACCGAGTCGAGCGTGTTTAGGCCGGGATATTAGGAAGGCAAAAAAGTTTCACAAAAGTGAAATCCGGGAGTAAATTGAGCGAGAAATGGTAAGATTTCCGGTGATTTCAACATTATCATGATTCACAAAAATATACCCTATTTTTTAATTTCGAGTACACCGTTGTCAAAACAACCCTATTTTTTAAACATTGCGAACATAAAATGTTCGCGAACATGTTAAAAAATAACCCCTTTTTTCGCTAAATTGGGAAACGATCATGCGTACACATAGTCATAGTCAATGTTAAGGGAAGGGGTATGAACGCTTGGACAGTATTTATTTTGGGACATTAGAGCACATCAGACATATCGAATTGCATTCTGAATACGAAGAATGTCCTTCTGATATCAAATAATTTTGATTTTTGAAATTCGCAATTTAATACACATTTTATGGCAAATCATTAAAATTTATATTTTTGATATTTAACAGTACTCAAGTAAACTTTTTAAATCTGATGATTTATACTTAAAGTGTATGTAGGTGGGATGAAAAGCTGACGATCAATTAAAAATTTTGACCTTTCGTATTGAATATATGGATTTTTTTTCCAAAAACACACACAAAAAAAGGTCTTTTTGGGAAAAAAATCCATATCTTCAATATGAAAGGTCAAAATTTTCAATTGACCGTCGGCTTTTCCTCCCAGCTACATACACTTTAAGAATATATCATTAGATTTATATAATTTACTTGAGGACTGTTATATATCAAAATTTGACAAATATCAAATTTTTATAATTTGTCATAAAATTTAGATTATATTGTAATTTTCAAAAATGAAAATTATTTGATATCAGAAAGACATGCTTCAGATTCAGAATGCAATTCGATAGGTCTGAGGTGCTCTCATGTCCCACAAAAAATACTGTCGAAACACAATAAACGCTCATTCTAGATCCCTTAAGTGACGACACCGGGAATTTTGCCGACAAAATTGTGTATAGGGGGTGTCACACCTCCCATACCCCCCCCTTCTAGCGACGGCCCTGGTCAAACACGCTTGAAAATGCATGATACGCTAGCGTAAATTACCCTCAAAACGAGCGTACATCAAGCGCTTGTGCTACGCGAAAATTTCAGAGCTGGCATCACCGGTTTTGTTACCAGCTCTTTTACGTCAAAAATAGCTATAAAAATGTGAATTCTGGAACAAAATAAAGCTTGTTCGATGAAATAAAAGAATAAAAAAGGTATGTTTGTACAGTTGAAAACATGTTTAACCTTGTTGCGAAAGTTTAATATGATATAGTTGCAATTTGTACCTTGTATCTCGGGTGGTCTAAAAGTCGAGATCGCCACGCCTACCACACGCTCTACATTTCCTGTGCGTGCGCAATCGATCGCGCTATTGTGTCATTCCACTAAACTTGCGACATTACGCAGTGCACGCAGTACATTCATACTCTCATGATCGAGAAATTATTATTTTAGCTAGCAAACTTCAGTCACTGTTACTGTATAATTGTCATGCTTCAAAGTTCAAGTCAGTCGGGACCGCTCACAAAAACTTGTTAGGGGCCGCAGGGTTTGCAGGTTTTTGTCAAGAGGTGGAAAAACCTGTGGTTTTAACCACGGTTTTAACTGAGTGAAATGTGGCTTACCAAATTCAATTTTTAAACTTTTTTATTTTAAGGACTTGATGAGACAAAAAATATGTTGAATGATTCATTGAAAGTTGTGTTTTAATGTTTATGAGCTTTCTGTATTACTTTTTATTATTTGACTGACTATAATGTATGCGTTTTTGCCGGTTGAAACCAGGCAAAAACGGGCCAGTTTTTGCCACTTTGTCAGCAAAACAAAGACTGAATTCTGGGGGCGGGCTTGATGCAAAAAAATCGCGACAATTTTTCAGCCTCGGGGCACCCCTTTTCAGATCTCAAACATTTCAGGGCCCCACTTTTTGACATGAAAATTATGGGTCAACCCCATAGAAAAGCTGAAAAGCATATAAATTCAATTTTCCCAGGGAAATTTGTAGTCAAATTTTTTAGCCCCCCCCCCCCCAGGAGGGTCAAAACTAACTATCATGTGCAAATTCGAAGCTAGAGTTTGAATTCAAAGTCGTAGTGTTACGAATTTAGGTTTTCATGTTTTCACTACCGGTATCGTGTTTAGAATATTATTGGGTCAGTTCGAAATATTCCTCCATGCATTGCACGCCATGTGTCGGGCAAATTCCAAAGTTTTGTGGTATTAAATTGTAGGAAAGGGACTCCCCTTCTAGCAGCCTGCACGCATTTGCAAAGGGTGCTCCCCTCCACTTTTGTCAGCTTGTTGGGGGAAATGCATCCAATTTGGGGAAAATTGGTCCCTGTTTTGACATGGTCTGACATTAGTGACATTTTTATTTATTTTTATAACAATTCGGTCAGAGACCAGGCGAGAACCCAATAGTGCCTATGCACTAAATTAAAGGGTGGCCTAATTACACATAAAATATTGGGGGGGGGGGAGGGCTACAGCCAAATTATGAATTTTAGAGAGTCACTTCATCACTCAACAATGTAAAAGGAAAGGGTCAACTCATCACTTGACGGGAAATGAGAACTACCTGCCGATTGGCCAAAATGAATATTGTGTCCAATTTTGAACCAATCAAGGAGGGTATTAATAAAGATCATCTGCAAATTTATGCAAGTTTGACCATAAATAGTTATAAGCCTAGTCATAATTGGCAATTGAAATGAGCATTTCAAGTTATCAACCAATCAGAAATGATGTTAGATGACCAGTAGTGTCCAGAGGGTTAACATCATTTTTCTTTTTTCACTTTTGACAGATTGTGAGAATCTACCAATCTAAATCATGAGTGAGGGATCAACCCCTGAATCAGAAATGCTGTTAGATGACCAGTAGTGTCTTGGGGGTTAACATCGATTTTCTTTTTTCACTTTTGACAGATTGTGAGAATCTACCAATCTAAATCATGAGTGAGGGGAAGCGGTTCTTGGACCTGATTAATCGACTTGGTTACACCCAGTCATATGATCTACAAGCGGAGAGCTTTGATTGGATGTTTGAAAATGAGGCTGTTAGACCATTTTTGGACTGGTTCTGCGACAATGTTGGGCCATCAAATTTGCTTACTCAACAAGAAGTCAAACAGTGAGTAATTTTTTTCCTTCAGCATACAGGGTGTATCAAAATGATTGGTACCCATCAGATTTAACGTCTAATCCCCAGTGTGTTTGTATTTAAAGGTAGGACGTATGACCATTCCAGGATTTGAAAATGACCCCTATTTCACGGGGAATCGAGGACATTTGCAGCAATTTTACCCCCTATTTTGCGCGAAATCAAGGAACATTTGCCCCCAAATACCTCCCCTATTTTTATCATTTTGAGGACACATTTTTATTTCACCCCCCTTATCACGAGGAATCAAGGACATTCCGAAATAAATGCCCCTATTTTGACTACTTCAAGGACACTTTTGAATTTTCCCCTATTTCACGGGGAAATGAGGACAATTTTTTTGGAAAAATACCCTATCAATCAAACGACGGAAAAATACAAAAAACCCCGAAAACTGTAGCAGTAAAAAGTGGAGGAAAGTCCTAGAAATACACCCTATTTTTCATTTCAAGGACAATTTTGCTCCAAAACACCCCTAATTTGGACAATCGTGAACAATTTTGTCCTCAAAAATTCCGCGGACATTTCTTAAAAAGTACCCCTAATTGGAACCATCATGCGTACACATCGTCAGTGAAGACTGAACCCACCAGGTCTAATCCGCCTGCTTCTTCCAAATTCAACAATTGATACGTTCCCTTGAAATGACTACAATTTATAGTTTTATGACCTTTTATAACATAAATCTACAAATAAGGTGAATGTAATACTACTTTTTGATGGAGAAAGTCTTGTCCATATTCACTGGATATTGATGGGTAGTTGGGTACCAATCATTTTGATACACCCCGTATGAATAAACCTTTTCAGGAGAACTTTTTGCAAAAACACCAACATTAAGAATGAACTTGAAGCGCTCAAAAACAAAGCAAAAGAAGAACATCTTGAAAATACCCACTGATTGTGATTCCCTGATACCAATTGGCAGGTGTGAGGCGCAACATAGGAGAAAGTCCTGCGTTCAGCTGACATAAGGGTTTTGATTGTATTGTGCTCAGTCAGGAGGATGATATCAGTGGCAGAACACAGACCAGCACACGCAGGGCAGTGCAGGGAAACATCAGACAGGTACTCAGGAACACTCATGGTGATCGAGGCATTTAAACAGGTGACTAAAATTTTGAAAGTGATGCGCTCTTCAACAGGGAGCAAAATTATGCTGGAACCAATCATGCGAGACCGCCACAGTAAACAAGAACACCATGGGAAGATTTTGGAAATAGCTTCCATAGGGGGAGTATGATTTTAAAATGGAATTAACATATTAGCAGCTCAGTTGTTTAAAATTATGTTATTTTTCTCTCCCCCTTCCCCTTCCCCAGATATAATAACATAGTAGAATCGGACGAGGGAGTACTTGAAGGTGCCCAACTGGAAAAAGCATTGCAGAGTAGTACATCACAGACAAGTGAAGAAATTACTGATGAACAATTGGAGTAAGTCTGGGGTAGCCATAGGTGGCAGAAATGGGGTGGGTTGGGGGGAGGGGCGAGGATTGGGGGGGGGGGGGGGGCATGGATGAGGGAGTGCTTGAAGGTGCCCAAAGCATTGCAGAGTAGTACATCACAGACAAGTGAAGAAATTACTGATGAACAATTGGAGTAAGTCTGGGGTAGCCATAGGTGGCAGAAATGGGTTGGGTTGGGGAGGGGCATGGATGATGGGTGGGTGGGGGGGCATGGATGAGGGAGTGCTTGAAGGTGCCCAAAGCATCGCAGAGTAGTACATCACAAACAAGTGAAGAAGTTACTGATGAACAATTGGAGTAAGTGTGGGGTAGCCATAGGCGACAGAAACGGGGTGGGTTGGGGAGGGCATGGATGAGGGGTGGGTTGGGGGGCATAAGGGAGTGCTTGAAGGTTCCCAAAGCATTGCAGAGTAGTACATCACAAACAAGTGAAGAAGTTACCGATGAACAATTGGAGTAAGTCTGGGGTAGCCATAGGTGGCAGAAATGGGTTGGGTTGGGGAGGGGCATGGAGGAGGGGTGGGTTGGGGGGCATGGATGAGGGAGTGCTTGAAGGTGCCCAAAGCATTGCAGAGTAGTACATCACAAACAAGTGAAGAAGTTACTGATGAACAATTGGAGTAAGTCTGGGGTAGCCATAGGTGGCAGAAATGGGGTGGGTTGGGGGGCATGGATGAGGGGTGGGTTGCGCACTAATGTCTCAGTAAGACCAGAACAAAATATGTTTGTTCCCATTTTGATGCTTCCGCCGCAACTGTGAATAACTTTAAACACATATTCTGGCCAATCCAGAAAATCATGGAAAATTAATATTCATTTTTCCAGACAGGGGAAAACAGGGAGGGGGAGTTTGAGGAAAACAGCCAAAATCAGGGAAAAATAACACACTTGGTCCGTGGAGGGTAACCACATAAGGAAAGAGAAGGATGGCCATATATATCTCAATATATCAGTTGCTTTATTTGAACCACTCTTGCCTTCCCAGCAACATTGGTAAAGGGGGGATATTTCTCGTTGAATTCTTATCAGATTTGTCAGGGAAAACTCTGAAATGCTGAGAAATCTGTTGCAGGGAATTGTGGTATATGGGAGCATATCAGTGAAAAGTAGCTTTTTTTTGTGGAAAACATAAAACCTATTTTAATGGAAATGTTACAATGCTTTTAAAAACTACAGGGATAAATGTTTTGAAGAGCTTCTTTTTTTGTAATTTATTTGCTATTATTTTTGTTTTCTTTTGTTAATATATTTTTATATTTTTTCACTCATGTTCTAGTGAAGACATAACAAGACTTACTGAGGAGCTACAAGATTGTAGGAATTATAAAGAGAGACTTCTTCAACATAGAAACAAATTAAGGTAATGCTGGTTTCATACTTTCCTGCTGTTTGCCGCTTTGGCGTTCTGAAGATGATTTTGCTTCACTGCGCAGTAAGCTGCAGTCACACCAGAATCGCTAGTGGTGGCCAGCGACAAGCCAATATATCGCTGCTTTGCCCAAGCAGCAGCATAGCAGGGAGTTGAATTCAAGTCAACTTGGATCTGTGCCATAATATAATATAATTTTGGAGCGGTGCTGAGCATTAGCTTTCAGAGTCATGCGGTCAGCTTGCAGACAAGTGCAAGCTACATGATAAAGCGTCACACCACTCAGCGGCAATTGGCAGAAAGTATGAAGCCAGCATAAGTCTAGAGACAAATGTAATGCCCCCCCCCTGTGGCATTTTTTTTGTTCTGACTGGGAGGGAGTAAGCTAAAGTTTGTTTGGCTTATAATAGGCAAAAATTATTCGGTTTTTGTTAGTGCTTATCAATAAAGTCCCAACTAATGCCTGCTTAAATTACAGGGCGTCGCTGAAAGTGTATCGTTGGAAACTTCATTGTTTGGGTATTTTAACGCCACAACTAATTTACATAACTAAATAAAATTCAATTTGCGACAATACAGATCTTTCAGGGACACCCTGTATAACCAAGCCTTGTAGCATCGTGTGATCATGAGACTAGTTTGGTTTTTTTGGCACGTGCAAAACTTCCCTGTTAGCAAGGGTAAAAGGGTGACAGTGGTTTTTTTTTGGGGGTAGTTTTATATTTGTATCTAGTTGAAAAAAAATCAATTCAAATTTGCTGTTATCATTTATCTTTTTTCCAAGTTCCATATGTTTGTTTTTATGTTTGTTTGTATGTTTCAGTTTGCACCAGGCAGGTTTAAATCATCGTTTATCCAAGATGGGTCCAATTGAAAGCACGGCAGAGAAGCAGTACAGGCAATGCTTGGAACAAAAACAAACTGATAATACCCAGGTACGGTTTGTTTTTAATTCAAATATTTCAGAATTGTAAATGACCATATTTGGAATTGGCATGAAAAATGCATGAAAATGAATACAAACAATTTACGGCCCACTCTCATGGCTCTAAAAAGTTCTGTTTTTGTATGATGTTTTTTGCCGAAAATGTCCAAACTGGCTAAAACAGAGATCTAAATGTTCAGCCTGACACCTCCTCATACTGCTCAGCATCCTGGTCACATGTTGCTGTGGGATGGCATTACATTCCTCAACCAGGATTTGTCGTATGTCATTCGTTGTGGTTACTTTGGTTACTCTAGCACACACAAAACAACCAAGCTGATCCCACAAGTGTTCAATGGGTTCGAGGTCTGAGCTGATGGCTGGCCATTCCATTTGCTCTATTCCCATATTCTGGAGGTAGTCGTTGGTAACCCTGGCTTTGTGGGTGAGCGTTGTCATCTTGGAGGATTGCATTAGATCCCTGATTGCGAAGATATGGAATTACAGCTTGCTGCACAGAATAATGGTCAATTTGGCACATTCTGTTTGAGACCTCGCTACATTCACAAGACGTGTTCAGCCATGGAAAAGATTTTTTGAGGAGTTTACAAGTCTTTAGAATGCTTTTGGGCAAAATAATCCATATCATTTTTAGGGAGAAGTTATTCATTGGTAGAGCACCAATTACAGAGCCTTATTTCACTCTTATACAGATGAGCATTCCAGTATAATGCCTCTTTGAAGGTGTCTTGGGAAGTATTTCTTGAACTGCATATCTCCTTGTCTTGTGTAGGCATCAATCAATTCTCTGAGGTCTCTGGACTTAGGACCAGACTCTGGTGGGTTAAACCAGTTTTATGGATCCAACCATCCCGCTTCCCTCAGAGATTGATTTAGTTAAACCATCATCAGAGACAGACTGGGCACTCCATCCTACTTTCAGGCTAGGAACAGGTGGTATGAGTGGCATAAACCAGCGTGCTAAGTCAATGCACCTATATTGCCCAGCAGACCCTTGAGCTAGAGTCAGCTGAGCAGAGCTTGCTGATTTAGGATTAAAATGAAAATAATAGGTAAACATTTTTAGTGAAATTGTGTGATGTGTGTTCATGACATGCACACATTGCTAAAACAGTTTAATCTATACCAGAGAGCAACCACTGCTGACAAAAATATCTACTGCCTTTCTTACAGTGCCTCTGATTGGTTGATTATAATCAATGATCACATGATTATATGATAATTATATCATACAGTGGAAACTCGTTAAGGGATCTAAAATGAGCGTTTATTGTGTTTCAACAGTATTTTTTGTGGGACATGAGAGCACCTTAGACCTATCGAATTGCATTCTGAATACGAAGCATGTCTTTCTGATAATTTTCATTTTTTGAAAATCACAATATTACAAATTTTATGACAAATTATAAAAAATTGATATTTTTCAAATTTTTGATATATAACAGTCCTCGAAGTAAATTATATAAATCTAATGAAATATTCTTAAAGTGTATGTAGCAGGGAGGAAATGCCGACGGTCAATTGAAAATTTTGACCTTTCATATTGAAGATAATTATGGATTTTTTTCCCAAAAAGACCTATTTTTTCAATCAAAATTTTCAATTGATCGTCGGCTTTTTATCCCACCTACATACACATTAAGTATAAATCATCAGATTTATAAAGTATACTTCAAGTACCCTTAAATATCAAAAATATCAATTTTAATGATTTGCCATAAAATGTGTATTAAATTGCAATTTCAAAAATCAAAATTATTTGATATCAGAATGACTCTCTTCGTATTCAGAATGCAATTCGATATGTCTGATGTGCTCTAATGTCCCAAAATAAATACTGTCCAAACGTTCATACCCCAGCCCTTAATACAAGCTCTGATAATACAAAAAAAATGATATAGTCCTGGCCCTAGCTAGAACCCGGCCTACACCGGATAGGGTAGAGATTTTGACACTTGATTTGGGTTATTGGACCTTTGAGGTTAACGAATCACAGAGGTGCTTTTACTTGCGGCTGCGAATTCGAGAAATCCAAGATGGCATGCCATGCCATTTTGAAAATTTTAAATTTTAGTTTTCACTCAATATTCATGTGTAATACATCATTCTATAGGTTTTTGCATACAAGGAATCAATTTCTGACATTATTTTTATGATTGAAGGTCAGTATAACATGTTTACATTCAAAATGGCCGCCAAATGGTTGCCAAAAGATGGGGTTTTCATTAAAATGTATTTAGAATTCAATATTTTAACTTATTTGATGTTAAAAATAACCATGGGTTGCTGATATTATGGTCAGTTGTCTATGTCATTTCTATCATCTCCTGGATATGTTTAAAAATCAAAATGGCTGCCAAAATCGTCTTTTTTCATTAAAATGTGTTACAGGAGTATTATGAAGTACCAGATTTACAATGAAATGGTGCCAAACATTGTGTTCTTTTGTATTCAAAGTATCTCTCTGGTAAAGGGGTAACAATATGACATCAGCATCAATTAATATGATCTCATGGGCATGTAAACATTCAAAATGGCCGCCAAAATGGCTGCAAAAACATGATTTTTTCATTAAAATGATATTTAAAACAGCATTTTAATAGATGTTGTGTTAAATATTTTCATTGAACGCTGATATAATGTTAAAGGAGTATTTCTATCCAAATTTCTTCCTGCTCATGTGTTTTTACATTCATGAAAGAAACCTAAACCCAAATTTTCATGCAAATCGGACATTCAGTTGGCGAATTATGGGCTATAACATATATTACAATGGTCCATAGGATTGTGTGTGATACTTTCGTTGTCGACAGAATGAAATTCAAAATCGAACATTTCGGCCCGCTTCTCTAGATATAAATTATAAATTAATAAGATAAATTTGCAAGATTCCTTTTGCACATGATCATTATGCACCTAGTAAGGGAGACCGGGCAGGTTGGCCCCTTTTTCCCCACTTATCTGGAGAGCTCAGTTTGTGGGTTAGGAGGCTCTCAATTTGATACTTGAGAGCTGTTTACTCTAGGTAAATGCTAACAAATTTATATGGCTCTGTGACTTATACAAAAGTTATAGTAGTTGTAGGAGAGAGCGAAGAAAATTAACCAGGCCGGGCAGGTTGGCCCACCAAACGGGGCAGGTTGGCCTCTATGCACAACCGTGTGTTATTGCCATATTTCTTTCCAATAAAACATTCTAAAGTTACAACTGCATGTAAGATATCACCTATCATAGTTCCAAGATAATCAAAAATAAAATTCATTTTACCATCATGGGTCATTCTTGAGGAAATAGCTAAAATCAAGGAAATAACGTTAACCAATCATCTTATAAAACCCATAACGAAAAACTGAAAGGCTGTGGATAACAATTGTAATTGACTTTTTTGTTCATTATTAACTATTCTGAGTGATGAATTACTTTTTATGTACAAATTCCCAATTATAAAGAAATATGATATTGAAATATTGCTATTTCCAGTCAAAAAGTGCTCAAATAGGACAACAATATAGATTTTTTTGTACTATACTCCGCCTTTGAACAATTTTATCCATGGAACTGACTAGTGTTGGTGTGTAAATTGTATTTTGCTTCATTTGACACAAAATGGGTGAAAATGGAGAAAGTATGCATAACTCTTGCCCATAAACACAATGGGGGCAACCTGCCCCAGCACAAGTGGGCCAACCTGCCCCATAGTCTATTTTTTGTTTTCCATCAAATTCGCAAAAACAGAAACAGGATGGAAAGCTTTCAACTATATGGCATTTTAAGCAAGACCCATACCTTCCAGCAACTTACAATTTACATAATGTATTATTTGCAACAATAGTGCTTTCTTTCCTTTCTTTTTTTCTCCAAAATGACCATGCAAGTAGTTTTTAAATTGATAATATTATGGCTCAACAACATGTAATTTATCTGATTTTTTAAGGAAATGGTGCCACATGAGTGCTTTCTTCGAGATCCAAAAATATCTTTGTGGCAGAAGGGTAACGTAAAATATGTCATTCAAAATTATCCCATGGGTAAGTTCAAAGAAATAAAAGTGACTCCCAAAATGGCCACCAAAATATTATTTTTTCATCAAAATCTGTTACAGCGACACTAGGTATCTGGTTTTCAAGGGATGGTGCCATAAAAGGAGAGTATTTTCCCACATAATCATTATAGCATAGCAGTAATAGGAAAACAGCATGGACTTATGGGTAATTGGGCATGTTTAAAATTCAACTTGGCCACCAAAATAATATTTTGATGTTGGTAACAGTCATTTAAAAGAGTATATTATATTCTTTTAAATGACTGTTACACCAACTTTCAAGATACCAGTTTTTACAGGAGATGTCATTTTTCAGCTTCATGGCATATGGTTAACATTCTGTCGTAAAATGATTCTGCCGGCATGCTCATACCAACGGGACCCTTATATACTAGGTGCATAATGAATCTTGCAAATATATTCCCTTTCCAGAGAAACCGGCCAACATGTTCGATTTTGAATTTTATTCTGTCGCCAACGAAAGTATAACACACAATCCTATGGACCATTGAAATATACGGTATGTTATAGATTTAAGGAATGTCCGATTTGCATGAAATTTAGGATTTAAGATTCTTTTATGAATGTAAAAACACATGAGCAGGAAGAAATTGGGATAGAAATATCCCTTTAACATTATATCAGCGTTCCATGGAAATATTTAACACAACATCTATTAAAATGCTGTTTTAAATACCATTTTAATGAAAAAATCATGTTTTGCAGCCATTTTGGCGGCCATTTTGAATGTTTACATGCCCATATGAGATAATATTAATTGATGCCGATGTCATATTGTTACCCCTTTACCAGAGGGATACTTTGAATACAAAAGAACACAATGTTTGGCACCATTTCATTGTAAATCTGGTACTTTATAATACTCCTGTAACACATTTTAATGAAAAAGACTATTTTATGGCCATTTTGGCAGCCATTTTGATTTTTAAACATATCCAGGAGATGATAGAAATGACATAGACGACTTATGCTTTGTTGTCACCATAATATCAGCATCCCATGGTTATTTTTAACATCAAATAAGTTAAAATATTGAATTCTAAATGCATTTTAATGAAAACCCCATCTTTTGGCAACCATTCAAGTGCCATTTTGAATGTAAACATGTTATACTGACCTTCAATCATAAAAATAATGTCAGAAATTGATTCCTTGTATGCAAAAACCTATAGAATGATGTATTACACATGAATATTGAGTGAAAACTAAAATTTAAAATTTTTCAAAATGGCCGGCGGCCATCTTGGAACTCTCGAATTCAAGCAGCCGCTTTAGCATAAAAGCACCTCCGTGATTCTTTAACCTCAAAGGTCCAATAACCCAAATCAAGTGTCAAAATCTCTACCCTATCCGGTGTAGGCCGGGTTCTAGCTAGGGCCTGGACTAATAAGACAAGCTTGATTTTCAGGTCCCTGACACTGAATCCCTATGTAATATGTGATGGATGATACAAAATCATGATAAGACAAACTAAATTTTGTGGCCCACAAATTTCGTATTATAGAGTTTACACTGTATAATCATGTGAGTAACCAATCAAAATAGAGCTTGTATTCCAATGGGCTTACTGCCTTTCTTACAGTGCCCCTGGTTGGGTAATTACATGATATAATCATCTGAATAACAATCAAAATAGAACTTTTAGATCTCTTAGCTATTTTAAACTTAACCCCCTTCAGCCCTACTGACTATTTATTCTTACCATATCTCTGATTGGCTCAATACATGATATAGCCCTCGCCCTGCTGACTATTCTTACCATATCTCTGATTGGCTCAATACATGATATAGCCCTCTTTTTAACCAATCAAAATAGTTCTTAGAAGCCAATAATGCCCATGGGGGGTTAATTTGATTCCATATTCAATTTTTGCAGATGAACGCCACTTTGGACAAATTAAGTAGGACATCGTCGGAGCTTGTCAGTATGTACAACAAGTCGCCAATCAGTGAAAATGTCGGTCAACAGGAGGCGCCATTCCTATCCCAACAGTCACTGCAGCATTACCATGGCAACGAGGAGAGATTTACACAGCAACTGACAGCCTACACAAAGAAACAATTTTTTGAGGTAGGGTAGGGGTGTTATCTAACCAACCATCATTTTTGATTCTTCAAATTCTTCATAATAAATGAAGGCCATAGCAATGGCTATTTGAACTGACTGAACCCCCAGAAGGGGTACACAGCCGTTTTCGCCAAACGTATGTCAAACAATTGCCGAGCACAAACGTTTGTCAAACATTTTTGCAAACGCCCGTAAGCGCTTGCAAACGCGTTTTGATCGCTAAATGTTTGTCAAACGTTTGGCGAAAGCGGCTATGTAGAGGTCTGGTTTATGTTTTCATGTTAAGGGAGCACGGTGGCCTAGCGGAACGGGCACCGACTCATGATTGAAAGGTTGCGGGTTCGAGCCCCGGCGACGACAACGTGTTGTGCCCTTGAGTAAGGCACTTTATCTCGATTACTCCTATCCACCCAGGTGTTTAAATGGGTACCGGCATTCTTAAATGCTGGGAAGGTAACAGACTCGCTGTAGAGGAGGTGTAGCGATCCCCTATAGCAACATTACATGGAGGAGTCTGGCCCAATCGCCAATGAAAGAGAGATGGGCACTCTGATCACTGTTTATACAGGATCGTCTCCTTTACCTTTACCTTTACCTTATGTTTTCAGGGTCAAATTTTGGTGAAAATGACAGGCACTTGTCAAATCCTAGCTAAGACCCTGGGCAGGATACCCAGCTATAGTCCATCCAGTATAAGTTACATTGTAGAACATGATCCCATCCGGTAACCTTTGTTATCTCATACACAATGTCCAAAATCATGTTTCATCTTTCTCTAAATTATCTCCTGGCAACTACAAAGTGTTCTACCATAAGTTGGCAACATGACCTTTGCTTCATTTGTGTAAGATGCATGCATATTGGTGTAGGTCCTGTTCAGCCGCATACTGGAAAAGACTATAGCTTTCACCTAAAGGTGAAAGGTCAGAGGTCATAACTTATTTTTTCTTCTTCCAAAGGGAATTGGAGATGTGGCAGGACACAGCGAGTTCTCATGAGTTGCTTGACATAGTGACCCCAAAACTATAATGATCAATGGTGATAGACAGGTCAGGTCATACTTATTTCTTCTTCCAAACAGGCAATTGAAGTTGTGTCATGACACTGCAAGAGTACCTGTTATGAAATTCTTGACATCAGTGACCCAAACTTATTAAAGGTCAGAGGTCATAACTTATTATTTCTTCTTCCAAACAGGGAATTGGGGATGTAGCAGGACACAGTGAGGGTTCCCGTTATGAGTTCCTTGACATCAGTGATCCCAACACTCTAACAATCTGAGGTGAAAGGTCAGAGGTCATAACTTATTTCTTCTTCTTCCAAACAGGGAATTGGGGATGTAGCAGGACACAGTGAGGGTTCCCGTTATGAGTTCCTTGACATCAGTGATCCCAACACTCTAACAATCTGAGGTGAAAGGTCAGAGGTCATAACTTATTTCTTCTTCTTCCAAACAGGGAATTGGGGATGTAGCAGGACACAGTGAGGGTTCCTGTTATGAGCTCCTTGACATCAGTGATCCCAACACTCTAACAATCTGAGGTGAAAGGTCAGAGGTCATAACTTATTTCTTCTTCTTCCAAACAGGGAATTGGTGATGTAGCAGGACACAGTGAGGGTTCCTGTTATGAGCTCCTTGACATCAGTGATCCCACCACTCTAACAATCAGAGGTGAAAGGTCAGAGGTCATAACTTATTTCTTCTTCTTCCAAACAGGGAATTGGTGATGTAGCAGGACACAGTGAGGGTTCCTGTTATGAGCTCCTTGACATCAGTGATCCCACCACTCTAACAATCAGAGGTGAAAGGTCAGAGGTCATAACTTATTTCTTCTTCTTCCAAACAGGGAATTGGGGATGTAGCAGGACACAGTGAGGGTTCCTGTTATGAGCTCCTTGACATCAGTGATCCCCACACTCTGACAATCTGAGGTGAAAGGTCAGAGGTCATAACTTATTTCTTATTCCAAACAGGGAATTGGTGATGTAGCAGGACACAGTGAGGGTTCCCGTTATGAGCTCCTTGACATCAGTGATCCCAACACTCTGACAATCTGAGGTGAAAGGTCAGAGGTCATAACTTATTTCTTCTTCCAAACAGGGAATTGGTGATGTAGCAGGACACAGTGAGGGTTCCTGTTATGAGCTCCTTGACATCAGTGATCCCAACACTCTGACAATCTGAGGTGAAAGGTCAGAGGTCATAACTTATTTCTTATTCCAAACAGGGAATTGGTGATGTAGCAGGACACAGTGAGGGTTCCCGTTATGAGCTCCTTGACATCAGTGATCCCAACACTCTGACAATCTGAGGTGAAAGGTCAGAGGTTATAACTTATTTCTTCTTCTTCCAAACAGGGAATTGGGGATGTAGCAGGACACAGTGAGGGTTCCTGTTATGAGCTCCTTGACATCAGTGATCCCACCACTCTGACAATCTGAGGTGAAAGGTCAGAGGTTATAACTTATTTCTTCTTCCAAACAGGGAATTGGTGATGTAGCAGGACACAGTGAGGGTTCCCGTTATGAGCTCCTTGACATCAGTGATCCCACCACTCTGACAATCTGAGGTGAAAGGTCAGAGGTCATAACTTATTTCTTATTCCAAAACAGGGAATTGGGGATGTAGCAGGACACAGTGAGGGTTCCTGTTATGAGCTCCTTGACATCAGTGATCCCAACACTCTAACAATCTGAGGTGAAAGGTCAGAGGTCATAACTTATTTCTTCTTCCAAACAGGGAATTGGTGATGTAGCAGGACACAGTGAGGGTTCCCGTTATGAGCTCCTTGACATCAGTGATCCCAACACTCTGACAATCTGAGGTGAAAGGTCAGAGGTCATAACTTATTTCTTATTCCAAACAGGGAATTGGTGATGTAGCAGGACACAGTGAGGGTTCCCGTTATGAGCTCCTTGACATCAGTGATCTCAACACTCTGACAATCTGAGGTGAAAGGTCAGAGGTCATAACTTATTTCTTCTTCCAAACAGGGAATTGGTGATGTAGCAGGACACAGTGAGGGTTCCCAAGTTATGAGCTCCTTGACATCAGTGATCTCAACACTCTGACAATCTGAGGTGAAAGGTCAGAGGTCATAACTTATTTCTTCTTCCAAACAGGGAATTGGTGATGTAGCAGGACACAGTGAGGGTTCCTGTTATGAGCTCCTTGACATCAGTGATCCCAACACTCTGACAATCTGAGGTGAAAGGTCAGAGGTCATAACTTATTTCTTCTTCTTCCAAACAGGGAATTGGTGATGTAGCAGGACACAGTGAGGGTTCCCAAGTTATGAGCTCCTTGACATCAGTGATCCCAACACTCTGACAATCAGAGGTGAAAGGTCAGAGGTCATAACTTATTTCTTCTTCCAAACAGGGAATTGGTGATGTAGCAGGACACAGTGAGGGTTCCTGTTATGAGCTCCTTGACATCAGTGATCTCAACACTCTGACAATCTGAGGTGAAAGGTCAGAGGTCATAACTTATTTCTTCTTCCAAACAGGGAATTGGTGATGTAGCAGGACACAGTGAGGGTTCCTGTTATGAGCTCCTTGACATCAGTGATCCCAACACTCTGACAATCTGAGGTGAAAGGTCAGAGGTCATAACTTATTTCTTATTCCAAACAGGGAATTGGTGATGTAGCAGGACACAGTGAGGGTTCCCGTTATGAGCTCCTTGACATCAGTGTGATCTCAACACTCTGACAATCTGAGGTGAAAGGTCAGAGGTCATAACTTATTTCTTCTTCCAAACAGGGAATTGGTGATGTAGCAGGACACAGTGAGGGTTCCCGTTATGAGCTCCTTGACATCAGTGATCTCAACACTCTGACAATCTGAGGTGAAAGGTCAGAGGTCATAACTTATTTCTTATTCCAAACAGGGAATTGGTGATGTAGCAGGACACAGTGAGGGTTCCTGTTATGAGCTCCTTGACATCAGTGATCCCAACACTCTGACAATCTGAGGTGAAAGGTCAGAGGTCATAACTTATTTCTTATTCCAAACAGGGAATTGGTGATGTAGCAGGACACAGTGAGGGTTCCTGTTATGAGCTCCTTGACATCAGTGATCCCAACACTCTAACAATCTGAGGTGAAAGGTCAGAGGTTATAACTTATTTCTTCTTCCAAACAGGGAATTGGTGATGTAGCAGGACACAGTGAGGGTTCCCGTTATGAGCTCCTTGACATCAGTGATCCCAACACTCTGACAATCTGAGGTGAAAGGTCAGAGGTCATAACTTATTTCTTATTCCAAACAGGGAATTGGTGATGTAGCAGGACACAGTGAGGGTTCCCGTTATGAGCTCCTTGACATCAGTGATCTCAACACTCTGACAATCTGAGGTGAAAGGTCAGAGGTTATAACTTATTTCTTCTTCCAAACAGGGAATTGGTGATGTAGCAGGACACAGTGAGGGTTCCCGTTATGAGCTCCTTGACATCAGTGATCCCAACACTCTGACAATCTGAGGTGAAAGGTCAGAGGTCATAACTTATTTCTTCTTCCAAACAGGGAATTGGTGATGTAGCAGGACACAGTGAGGGTTCCCATTATGAGCTCCTTGACATCAGTGATCCCAACACTCTGACAATCTGAGGTGAAAGGTCAGAGGTCATAACTTATTTCTTCTTCCAAACAGGGAATTGGTGATGTAGCAGGACACAGTGAGGGTTCCCAATGAGCTCCTTGACATCAGTGATCTCAACACTCTGACAATCTGAGGTGAAAGGTCAGAGGTCATAACTTATTTCTTCTTCCAAACAGGGAATTGGTGATGTAGCAGGACACAGTGAGGGTTCCTGTTATGAGCTCCTTGACATCAGTGATCCCAACACTCTGACAATCTGAGGTGAAAGGTCAGAGGTCATAACTTATTTCTTCTTCCAAACAGGGAATTGGTGATGTAGCAGGACACAGTGAGGGTTCCTGTTATGAGCTCCTTGACATCAGTGATCTCAACACTCTGACAATCTGAGGTGAAAGGTCAGAGGTCATAACTTATTTCTTCTTCTTCCAAACAGGGAATTGGTGATGTAGCAGGACACAGTGAGGGTTCCTGTTATGAGCTCCTTGACATCAGTGATCCCAACACTCTGACAATCTGAGGTGAAAGGTCAGAGGTTATAACTTATTTCTTCTTCTTCCAAACAGGGAATTGGTGATGTAGCAGGACACAGTGAGGGTTCCCGTTATGAGCTCCTTGATATCAGTGATCCCAACACTCTGACAATCAGAGGAGAAAAGCCTGAAGTTACTAATGATTGCTGCGAGGAGCTGGCCAGATTAAAAGAGGTGTAAGTAATAGCTCTCTCCATGCGGGTGTCGACTGCAGATGCCAAATTTCAATTATTTTATTATTATAAAAAAGAAACACAGAAGGAACAAGAAAGAAGCTAACTGAAAAGGTGAGTTTTCAGTTTCTTTCTGAAAACTGGAATTGATGGAGACTCCCTGATGGCTTTAGGGCGTTTGTTCCATTCCCTCGGGCCAGAGACAGAAAAGGTATTTAAACCAGATTCTCTATGTGCCCTAGGCTGACTAAGCAGAGTCTTATCGGAAGAAGATCTCAATTCTCTTCCGGGAGCATAGGCTGAAAGAAGATCACAAAGATTATTAGGGGCATGGCCCTTAGAGCACAAATATGATTCCATATTTGGAATCAGCATGAAAAATGCATTAAAATGAGCACAAACAAGCTGTATTGGGTCAGTGGTTTTTGAAATAGCTCTTGATATTTCGAGAAAATATCTCAAAACGTTTTATGTTAAAACCTATGCCTAGCACTCAACGCATTAAATACCAATATATCAATCAAGTAATGGAAGCGATTAGACCCAAAAAGAAAACACTCCGCCATGTTTGTGTGTTGTTCATTGAATGCAATATACAGACGGCAAAAGAATTAAGGTACCAGTTTTGTTCACCCCCGTGTCATGAGATATAAATCAGCATTCTAAATAAGGCGTGTCCTTGCGTCAAATACCCGTCAAAGTGGGCGCTGACCCGCAAATTTCCTGCGGCACGGGTCTGTGTGACCCGTAAAAATCTAACCAAGCAAACAGAAAATGTTTGTTATTCCACTGGAAAATCTGGTTCACATAATACGTCCAGCTCCCTAAATACACTTTCATTTTACTTTCCCATCAAGTTTTCAACCCGGGTTTTCAACAATCTACATACTGTGATCGCCAAAGCTAATTCTCTCTATTGAAATTTCAAAGGCAAGGGTCCGGGGTCGGACCTGTGAAAATTGGTGAGGAGCCTTAAAATTTCAAGGCCTGATCTAAATGCTCTATTTCGATTAGTTACTCAGATGAGCTTTTAACCAATCAGGGGCACCTTAAAAAGGCAGATTTGCCCAATGGGTTAATTCATGAATCATTTTGATATTTGGTTTGCAGATATCCTAATAGTCAAAAGCGACGCATCAAAGCTGTAACAGAGGAGAATCGTATAGCTGCTGCATGTAGACTAGCTGGGGATAGACTACAAGCATTAAACCAACAGACCAAAGGGTCTACTGTACAAGACATCAGGTTAGTACTCAATGACTTATAATATAGGACTCATATTGCTGCCGTATGTACTCTAGCTGGGATAGACCAACGGACCAAAGGGATCTCAGCTTATGGTACTGAAGGAAGACAAAAAACAACTTTATATGTTTTATATCGTCATTGGGCAGGAAAACCCTATGTACTTGCGGCCTTTGAACATGTTTAAAACAAAACTGCCAAGAGGTTACATAGGAGGTTTTGATTTAAACTTGTTCAGGGGCCAATGACATACAATATTAGCAGAATATAAGACTTGTAAGGATAAAGAAAAATAATGCTGTGCCTCAAAGCGCATGGCAGTTTCAAACTCGGATGCAGAATGTTTTTTTTTTTTTTTTTTTTTGTTTTAATTTTCTAAAACTTAATTTTGAATTAAGATGTCATTTTTAAGTGCTCAAAACTACACAGCATAAAATTTTGATTGATTTACACATTTGAAGTACAAATATCAATTGCTTTATACCTAAACATTTGTGTGTTTTCAGTGACAGGAATCAAGAAACAGAGAAGCAACTGAATCATGTCCAGAAAGAGGTCGCTATGTTAGCAGACAGCCAAGTGCCAAAATGGATACATGAGAATGCAGAACTACAGGGAACATTAATACTGTATGGGGATTATAATCTGAAACTGGCTAGACAGGATTACTTTACTTCTAAACAAAATGAGGTGAGTACGGACCCTGTGAGGTACTCATGACATATGACCATACAGACTACAGGGAACATTAATACTGTATGGGGATTATAATCTGAAACTGGCTAGACAGGATTACTTTACTTCTAAACAAAATGAGGTGAGTACAGACCCTGTGAGGTACTCATGACATATGACCATACAGACTACAGGGAACATTAATACTGTATGGTGATTATAATCTGAAACTGGCTAGACAGGATTACTTTACTTCTAAACAAAATGAGGTGAGTACAGACCCTGTGAGGTACTCATGACATATGACCATACAGACTACAGGGAACATTAATACTGTATGGTGATTATAATCTGAAACTGGCCAGACAGGATTACTTTACTTCTAAACAAAATGAGGTGAGTACGGACCCTGTGCGGTACTCATTACTAATGACCATACAGACTACAGGGAACATTAATACTGTATGGTGATTATAATCTGAAACTGGCTAGACAGGATTACTTTACTTCTAAACAAAATGAGGTGAGTACAGACCCTGTGAGGTACTCATGACATATGACCATACAGACTACAGGGAACATTAATACTGTATGGTGATTATAATCTGAAACTGGCTAGACAGGATTACTTTACTTCTAAACAAAATGAGGTGAGTACAGACCCTGTGAGGTACTCATGACATATGACCATACAGACTACAGGGAACATTAATACTGTATGGTGATTATAATCTGAAACTGGCCAGACAGGATTACTTTACTTCTAAACAAAATGAGGTGAGTATGGACCCTGTGCGGTACTCATTACTAATGACCATACAGAGAAGTGCTACAAAATGAGGTGAGTACAGACCCTGTGAGGTACTCATTACTAATGACCATACAGACTACAGGGAACATTAATACTGTATGGTGATTATAATCTGAAACTGGCCAGACAGGATTACTTTACTTCTAAACAAAATGAGGTGAGTACAGACCCTGTGAGGTACTCATGACATATGACCATACAGACTACAGGGAACATTAATACTGTATGGTGATTATAATCTGAAACTGGCTAGACAGGATTACTTTACTTCTAAACAAAATGAGGTGAGTATGGACCCTGTGCGGTACTCATTACTAATGACCATACAGAGAAGTGCTACAAAATGAGGTGAGTACAGACCCTGTGAGGTACTCATGACATATGACCATACAGACTACAGGAACATTAATACTGTATGGTGATTATAATCTGAAACTGGCTAGACAGGATTACTTTACTTCTAAACAAAATGAGGTGAGTACAGACCCTGTGAGGTACTCATGACATATGACCATACAGACTACAGGGAACATTAATACTGTATGGTGATTATAATCTGAAACTGGCCAGACAGGATTACTTTACTTCTAAACAAAATGAGGTGAGTATGGACCCTGTGCGGTACTCATTACTAATGACCATACAGAGAAGTGCTACAAAATGAGGTGAGTACAGACCCTGTGAGGTACTCATTACTAATGACCATACAGACTACAGGGAACATTAATACTGTATGGTGATTATAATCTGAAACTGGCTAGACAGGATTACTTTACTTCTAAACAAAATGAGGTGAGTACGGACCCTGTGAGGTACTCATTACACATGACCATACAGACTACAGGGAACATTAATACTGTATGGTGATTATAATCTGAAACTGGCCAGACAGGATTACTTTACTTCTAAACAAAATGAGGTGAGTACAGACCCTGTGAGGTACTCATGACATATGACCATACAGACTACAGGGAACATTAATACTGTATGGTGATTATAATCTGAAACTGGCCAGACAGGATTACTTTACTTCTAAACAAAATGAGGTGAGTACAGACCCTGTGAGGTACTCATGACATATGACCATACAGACTACAGGGAACATTAATACTGTATGGTGATTATAATCTGAAACTGGCCAGACAGGATTACTTTACTTCTAAACAAAATGAGGTGAGTACAGACCCTGTGAGGTACTCATGACATGTGACCATACAGACTACAGGGAACATTAATACTGTATGGTGATTATAATCTGAAACTGGCCAGACAGGATTACTTTACTTCTAAACAAAATGAGGTGAGTACAGACCCTGTGAGGTACTCATGACATATGACCATACAGACTACAGGGAACATTAATACTGTATGGTGATTATAATCTGAAACTGGCCAGACAGGATTACTTTACTTCTAAACAAAATGAGGTGAGTACGGACCCTGTGAGGTACTCATTACATGTGACCATACAGACTACAGGGAACATTAATACTGTATGGTGATTATAATCTGAAACTGGCCAGACAGGATTACTTTACTTCTAAACAAAATGAGGTGAGTACGGACCCTGTGCGGTACTCATTACTAATGACCATACAGACTACAGGGAACATTAATACTGTATGGTGATTATAATCTGAAACTGGCTAGACAGGATTACTTTACTTCTAAACAAAATGAGGTGAGTACAGACCCTGTGAGGTACTCATGACATATGACCATACAGACTACAGGGAACATTAATACTGTATGGTGATTATAATCTGAAACTGGCTAGACAGGATTACTTTACTTCTAAACAAAATGAGGTGAGTACAGACCCTGTGAGGTACTCATGACATATGACCATACAGACTACAGGGAACATTAATACTGTATGGTGATTATAATCTGAAACTGGCCAGACAGGATTACTTTACTTCTAAACAAAATGAGGTGAGTATGGACCCTGTGCGGTACTCATTACTAATGACCATACAGAGAAGTGCTACAAAATGAGGTGAGTACAGACCCTGTGAGGTACTCATTACTAATGACCATACAGACTACAGGGAACATTAATACTGTATGGTGATTATAATCTGAAACTGGCCAGACAGGATTACTTTACTTCTAAACAAAATGAGGTGAGTACAGACCCTGTGAGGTACTCATGACATATGACCATACAGACTACAGGGAACATTAATACTGTATGGTGATTATAATCTGAAACTGGCTAGACAGGATTACTTTACTTCTAAACAAAATGAGGTGAGTATGGACCCTGTGCGGTACTCATTACTAATGACCATACAGAGAAGTGCTACAAAATGAGGTGAGTACAGACCCTGTGAGGTACTCATGACATATGACCATACAGACTACAGGGAACATTAATACTGTATGGTGATTATAATCTGAAACTGGCTAGACAGGATTACTTTACTTCTAAACAAAATGAGGTGAGTACAGACCCTGTGAGGTACTCATGACATATGACCATACAGACTACAGGAACATTAATACTGTATGGTGATTATAATCTGAAACTGGCCAGACAGGATTACTTTACTTCTAAACAAAATGAGGTGAGTATGGACCCCAAAGCGGTACTCATTACTAATGACCATACAGAGAAGTGCTACAAAATGAGGTGAGTACAGACCCTGTGAGGTACTCATTACTAATGACCATACAGACTACAGGGAACATTAATACTGTATGGTGATTATAATCTGAAACTGGCTAGACAGGATTACTTTACTTCTAAACAAAATGAGGTGAGTACGGACCCTGTGAGGTACTCATTACACATGACCATACAGACTACAGGGAACATTAATACTGTATGGTGATTATAATCTGAAACTGGCCAGACAGGATTACTTTACTTCTAAACAAAATGAGGTGAGTACAGACCCTGTGAGGTACTCATGACATATGACCATACAGACTACAGGAACATTAATACTGTATGGTGATTATAATCTGAAACTGGCCAGACAGGATTACTTTACTTCTAAACAAAATGAGGTGAGTACAGACCCTGTGAGGTACTCATGACATGTGACCATACAGACTACAGGGAACATTAATACTGTATGGTGATTATAATCTGAAACTGGCCAGACAGGATTACTTTACTTCTAAACAAAATGAGGTGAGTACAGACCCTGTGAGGTACTCATGACATATGACCATACAGACTACAGGGAACATTAATACTGTATGGTGATTATAATCTGAAACTGGCCAGACAGGATTACTTTACTTCTAAACAAAATGAGGTGAGTACGGACCCTGTGAGGTACTCATTACATGTGACCATACAGACTACAGGGAACATTAATACTGTATGGTGATTATAATCTGAAACTGGCCAGACAGGATTACTTTACTTCTAAACAAAATGAGGTGAGTACAGACCCTGTGAGGTACTCATTACTAATGACCATACAGAGAAGTGCTACAAAATGAGGTGAGTGTGGACAGGCCTTATATTAAGTATGCCTGGACCAGGAGCTAAAATGAGCTCCTGGTCCCAAAGATGGCTCCTGGTCCTATAGTTTGTAGTGTAAAATATTGGATGCACCAGGAGCCAAAACTGGGCAACCATGGGGTAAAAAAAGCCTGGGTGCCTGGTTAATATAAGCCTTGAGGTACTCATTACATAATGACTATACAGAGAAGTGCTACAAATGTTGCTCTCATCTCCGGGTCCTGTGGTGTAAAAATAGCAAGTTAATTTTAAAAAATTTGGGATTACGAAAAAAAAGCACAGTGATTTATAGTGCGCTATGCACAGGCACAAAGCCTAGACTTTGGCCCACAAGCCTCAGCACACTTTACTGGTTGTCACTGACCACTATGGCCCCACATCATTCCATAAACCATTAAAAGCAATAATGTGTGATTTGCATAAAAATAGATTCCTATTTAAATGTTAGTTTGCACTTATAGCTACTGATCGCATTGTCCCCTTTTTATTTCGAGCCAAACAAATGAGGTAAAATGAAGAAAATTGGTATTTCATTCCAGCACCTACAATGCGTGTATGTAGCTCACCGATTATTATTATCATGATTATCGGGAGCTTCAATGCAGCTGATGGGATTCAAACAAGACATATAAGACGAATAGTGATATACACACAGCTTATGCGTCAAGTCAACATACAGCGCTGACAATACCTGTATAATCCCGCCAATCGTATTATTTATCATGATTATTGGCGGAGCTACATGCAGCTGATGGGATGTACAAACAAGACATACTACAAAAAGCGATATGCATACAGTTTATACTGTACGTTACTGATTCAATGATTCAATATACACACAAGCAGGCGATGCTTGTGTATTCAGCACTCGATTGGTGAGCTCAGAATAAATGCTAAATTTTACTAGCTTAGTCTTTCACAGGGCATTTATGTACACCAATGGACATTATAATGGTGCAAATAGTAAAAAATTGAGGGCGATGCTGTGGAGCAAATCACACATTATGGCTCCTTTAACAACAACACAAGGAAATGAGTGAATGTTCTTAGTCATCCAGTAGTTTCAAACAGAGTTTTGGAATTAAATCTAATACTGGAACTTACTTTTTGCAACTATTGCGACGTTGCGTCTGGAACCACACAAGGACTTTGCAGCTTCAGTTTTCTCTCCCTCCCCACCCCCACAAAAAAAATGTATATATAAAATATATATATAAAATACAATTTTGTGATCTGTATTTCAGTTGATCAAGCAGTTGATCTCACAGAAAGCACGCAATGATTTCCTGATGATGGCGTATGAGATGGAGGTCAAAGGTCACAAGGAAACACATCGTCTGCTGACAGGGACTGAACAATTACTGGAGAGGAATGTACAAGCCAACCAGGACAGGATGGTATCCTTAATGCTTGTATTGCTGGAGGCCATGGACATCTACATTCAATGGCAACGGAAGCATTAAAAAAAAATGGGGGGGGGGGGTCGGAGGATGAGCATATTTTGTTTCTGTTTTGTTTTCAAAAATTTCAATTTCAGACCATTTTAGCCCCAAATGATATGTGTTTTGCTATTTTGTGGGCCGGTACATGCGAAGCGCGCAAAGTTTTGCTATTTTACGCTATTTTGGCCCTTAACATGATGTTCTTCGATCTATAAAGTCAAAGGTACAGATCAATTATTGCTTTATTTTTTTCTTCTGTCTGCCCCCCCTTGCAAAAATTTAGGGGGTCGTGTCCCCATAGCCCCGCTTCCGCTGTCTAGGTCAACATTAAAAAAGTCCATGTTTTGAGATATTTTTTCAAAATATGAAGAGCTATCTCAAGAACCTCGGAACAAATACTAGGCTTGTTTGTACTCACAGAGGTTGGGCATATGACATATCATACCATAAATACTCAAATGCATTCAACAAAAGCATAATTGTATCTACCGCCGCAGTTTGTCTCACACACATAGCAAATGCACTACGATCAAATAGGTTGCTGACAACATTTGATTGAATGGACTACACTGCGCCATGATTACGGTGAAGGACACTGGTTCAAATCCTTTGTTTGTAGCCAATAAATAATTTCACGCACAACCTCTATTGTAATGCATTCTTCAAGTGAATCTTATTTTGGTAAAAATGTAACATTTTAATAACATTTAAATGCAGGGTTATATTAAAGGTCTTAAAAAAAACATTTTAAAAATGTTTTATGAAAACACTATGTACAACAACATTTCAAAAATGTCAAAATTTCTTGATATTTTCTCAATTTTTCACTTGGTTCAAGATTGCCTGCATGAAATTCCTTTGTTTTCAAACTATTTTGTTACACACGATTTCTTTAACATTTGCCCATAGCACATGATGAATGACCCCGGTATATCAGTACCTCATAGTATACGTAATACTGTAGACAGTAGGGATTTGTTCACCACTAGATTGCAGCAACTTGTCGGTAAGGATATAACATAGACAAAGATTATATGATCCTTCGTCTCTCTTCAAAAAGTATTGTTACACAGAAGGATACACATTGTATTTCAAGAAGAATTTAACACTAAATGAGCAATACGAGGGGGTATCCAAAAGTTTTTGACATCACCCAGAAGTGAAAGAGCTATACCGATGAAATTTTGTCAGTGTAATCACTGGTCCTTATGTACATTATGGTCCAAAAATGTTCTCATAAGTATGTTTTCTTTCTTCACAGGTGGCGCTAGATGGACAGTAGGCGCATAACCTGCAAGATGGTGAAAATTGAGGCATGCAGCGTGATTAAGTTCCTGCATTTGAAGGGTTAGGCCTGAGAAAATCTATGATGAAATGAAAGCAATCTCACGGTGATGATTGCCCATCATATGGCACTATTGCTTTTTGAAAAAGGAATTTCCAAACTGGCCACATGTCCCTCACAGATGAGCCAAGAAGTGGACGTCCATCACTTACGGATGATGTGGCCACAGTGAAAAAACTCAAGAAAGTGGAGGATCTTATCATGAAAAGGTTATGCGCCTACTTCGCATCTAGCGCCACCTGTGAAGAAAGTAAACATACTTATGAGACCATTTTTTTTTTTAATGTACATAAGGACCAGTGATTACACTGACAAAATTTCATCGGTATAGCTCTTTCACTTCTAGGTGATGTCAAAAACCTTTGGATACCCCCTCGTATGTTCCATGGTTGGAAATATTTGCCCATTTGACAGATGCCCTGAAATGTTGCCACTATAGCTAGTAGGGGTGTACCGAATACCAGTACCGTCTGCTCCACAAACAGTACAGAATTTCTACAAGTACTGTAACCGCTGTCAATAACACTGACTGCCGCCACATGGATATTGTGAAATCGGCGATCAGTGTTGGAATATACAGGTACTGTGTGGTATTTTGACAGCATTTATGGAGCAGTTTGGTTAAGAAAATGGTGGGGGTGTTTGTTAGAAGGGGGCATATATTAATAACACATAGATTGGAATATTGCATGCCTGTGCCCTTTAAGCGATCTAATTCAGCTGACGTTAGTACAGCGTTCGTGCCTGGCGAAATCTGAGTGTACACAGAGCGCTCAACTTGTTGACTCCCCGTAGGCAACATCCCACCTTCTATGGTATGGAGGGGGCGCTTTAGAGAGAATGCAGTATACAAGCGTCACCTTCCTGAAGTAATCATTTGACATAACGTTTGTTGCAGGTAATGTGCCTACAGATCAACAGCAGTTGTTCTTGACGTATGGTAATCTCGTAGAGGGCGCCAGGCGATTGGCGCATGATCTCGACACATTACAAGCTACGTTGTCATCTACAACCAGTAGTCAGGATTCAAGGCTTGCAAGTCTGTAAGTGTTATTAGGCTATTAATTAGAGGTTAATAACTGTGCGTCGGTCCAAAAGCAAAATGTTTAGATTTTTCACAATGCCTGACATATTACCGATGCAAAGTTATTAACCTCATTCATAACTGTCACTTTCATCTCTTAACTTTAAAAAATATACCACAATTTTCCTCAAAAATAAACAATTTTTACGTTTTGCCTTTTCAAAAATTGATTAGGCTAAAACAGGAGGACCAATAACAGAAGTGCATATCACAATCTGTGGAAATATGGTAGCACGCAATCCAAATACGGTGGCCAGCGCCCTCGCAGTTTGTTCGACGCACAACACGGCGCGCGCAGAGGTTACTAATATTTACGCTGACGGCCCAGAGGTCCAGTTGTTTATTAGTGACCGCGTTCAGCGTTTTGCCAAATAAATATAAATGATTGGATTGCATGTATCACGTATATTAATGAGGTTATGAATAGGAGTTATTGGGTAAAGCAATTATTATGCATTTGTGTCTATTCCAGCGAGAGGGGCAGGGAGACTTTGTGCTCATGTTAGAGCGGGATTTTTATTTCAATGTCAATGGTCAATGTTTTTTGGCCATTGCAACAGAGTCCCCACAAGGTCTATTTCGACTGCTCAGTACCAGAAGTGGGTAAGTGCAATAGCTGTCCTGTGAACATTTGGCAATTTACACACAGTATATTGTAGTCATCTACACGGCAGGTATTGCACTCACCCACTTTTGGCACTGAGCAGTCGTTTTCTGTTCTTGTTGGAAAATTTACCTTGCTTGAAATTCCATTAAGCAAGCAACTAATTGCATGCTGTCTCAATCTACTCATACAAAACTGTATATGACTGCGTCCCAGATTTATGCTAAATGGATTAAAAGGTTTGTTTTGGGCCAAAGTGATCAGCAACGTTCTGTACAACACAATGACCTTAAAGGTAATATTGCTTTAAAGTGGAACCTCATTAATACAAAATTGTCAGTTAACAGGAATTTGTATTACAAAGTCATAATGAATATATGCTTGGGACTTTTCAGGAATTTTGTGTTAACATATTTTGTTAACGAGTTTCCACTGCGTAATTCTGTGGCTGATTTTTAAGCACTAACTGTATTGTTTTGTCTTATTTCGGGTTTCATCACAGAGAGAGACTTTGTACTGAAGCTAGTTATGATAGTTTCGTTATTTTAAGGGTCTGATAATCTACAGACCCTCATACATTTTTACAGATCTGACCTCAATTGAATACCTAAGTGGAAGAACTTGAGAAGGGCCCACCTCCACCATTTTACAAAAATGAGTTTTATCGTATTAATACCGCCTGTACAGCGTACCGTTGCCATTGAAACATATATAATTTCACATGTTTGTTATAATGTATGTTCTTGTACCAGTATTAAAGATCCTGTGAAGATGAAAACAGTCTGTTTCTAAAACTTTTCCAAATTTTCATTTTTTTTGTTAATATCTCAAAAAAGTGTTGATGGAATTGGGCCCTTCTTCCACTTAGGTTTTTAATTGTAAATTGACTCAAAATACACATTTAGCAGCACCCCTTGAAATATTTGTGACTATTTTTGCATTTTTCTCAAAAAAAATAATAACACACTGGTAACAAAAGTTATGTATATTATAGGGGCAAGGAATTCAGTTACTACACTATAATGTCAGTGACTCAAGACAAGCATACATTATTTATGATAAGAAAATTGATACCACTAGTACGTACCGCATTTCTTAACTTATATAATGAACCACTTATCTTGAATCACTGAAATTTCAGTGAAGTAATTGGATTCATTGCCCTGTAATATATATACATAACATAACTTTTGTTATCAGTGTTTAGTTATTTTTTAAGAAAAATGCAAAATTAGTCACAAAATTTATCAGGGGGTGTAGTACCACCTTAATGTTACACTGGTGCACATTTTGTGACACTTCAGCCTGGTAAATCAACAACAGGTAATGCTAAATATTAGGGATGGATTGATGTTGGTCTTGAGTCCATCTTGCAAACTTTGGTAACAACATTTCGCTAGCCCACAGGATAACATAGCAGTGGGCCTGAATGATTTTCTGCTGTATTTCTAACATGCTGGCTTCCTCAATCTCATTAATGCTCTGCGTGCTAGCCATGCGCTTCAATGGAAAAAGTTCTGAAATATTTTTTCAAAATAGCAAGAGCTATCTTAAGAACTACTGAATCAATACTAGGCTTGTTTGTAATCATTTTAATGCATTTTTCATGCTGATTTCAAATATGGTCATGAAAATTTACATTTCTGAAATTTTTGAATTTCTAACAAATTTTTGAAACTTGTCGTCTGCAGTCGACATCCACGTGAAGAGAGTTAATTATTTGTTCCATTGCTCACTATTTTTTACTTTAAAAAAACGATACTAAAGAATTAGATGATGAGCATTGTTTCTAAATCATTGGGCTATTCCATTTAAAATCCAGACTCATCCTGTGGAAGATTTATATCTAATACAGGGGGAGTGTGAATTTCAAATGGAATGAACACATTAGCAGCTCCATTTGAAACTCACCTCCCTCTACTAAAGAATTAGATGATGAGCATTGTTTCTAAATCATTGGGCTATTCCATTTAAAATCCAGACTCATCCTGTGGAAGATTTATATCTAATACAGGGGAGTGTGAATTTCAAATGGAATGAACATAGCAGCTCCATTTGAAACTCACCCTCCCTCTGTGGAAGATTCAGGTTGAATCTTTCTCAGAGGCTGTGTGACAATCAAATGGAGCTGATAATGACACAATTCAATTGGCTAAACGGTACCCGACTTCATGATACGCCGTAAACAGCACCAAATCGGGCAGTGGGAAAGGTCTTTGTAAATATAATGCTGTCATTAACATGCAATTATGTTGTTGACATCAGAAAAAATTGCAGATGTCGACATAAAATTTGGATTAATAACATTTATCAACATTATTTATGGCACATGGTACTTAACTGTGGAATATATACGATTACGTCTTGGCGTATTTTTATGTTGACATGTTATTGAAACGTTGACAAATTTTTCTGACATGTTGAGTTGTCGACAAGAAAAAAACCATTTCAATTACAGCACTATTGCAAAATTAATAGGTGTAATATTTCAATTGATTCTAATTTAATTTATCTCATTTCAGGGAACAAAATCTCTCTGTTTGCGAGGATATGGTTTACGCAAACAGCGCCACCAAAGATGGACAACCTATAATGAGTCCGCCTCAACTGATTGACGGACTGACACAACTAGACCAGACAATTAAGAACCTTGAGCAGACGATATGCGACATTATTACAGAACACAACAGCAAAACTAAGGTAGGGTTTATTATAGCTGGGAATTTTCACGGGGGTTTAATTTTAGCACTTTTTGCGGTCAAACAAGCAACCGAGAATGTTTAACCCCACAAAAATATTTATTACGCATGGTCATGTGTCTTGAACTAAAGCATGGTAATACCTTCTTGCTTGGCAGAAATATCATCAATTGATTTGAGTCGCATTTGGAAAAACGTAACATCTATCAAGGCACAGTTATTTAACCCCAATACATTTACACATTCATTGAATGACCTTTGAAAATTTGGGTACAAAACCTCATACTCTACAACTTGAGGTCAAATTTTGCACTATGATTGTTTAATTGAGGTTATTGAACTATGCCATTGGGTTGAGGCCATTATGATGAGTTTTTTATCATTTCAAATACCCCAATGTTGTTGCCATGGCGGCCATTACTTGTTCTCAAATTTGATACTCATTTTTTTTCTTCAGAGTTTGAAGTCTGATCCGTTCCTTTCTCGACAACGTCAACTGTTTGTTTACTTCTTTTTGGAACCAAGTCGTCTGCGCAGAGCTGTGAATGAATTAACGCAGCGGCTGGAGGCCCAACTGGTTTCGTAGCCAAGCCAACAGAGGGCACTATTTCCTCTTGGAACCATTTGTCTTCATGGAGCATGAATTAGCAGAAGGAATTGAAGCCCAACTTTGTAGCTAACATACGACATTTTTCTACTGATACCAAGCTGTAAATGAATTAAACAAAGACTCAAAGCCCAACTTGTTTCGTAGCCAATATAGGGCGTAACTTCTTTGTGGAACCAATTGTCTCTATAAATGAGGTGACCTCAATGTTATCAACAGAGGCAAGGGCCTGGTAATCAGGCATGGGACTACGCATTTATGAAAAAATCTGGAAAAGCGCGTAAAATTGGACAAAAACACCTGAAAATGGGCTGAAAATAAATAAAACTGCGGGAATTCCAGTGTTTCCACTGGAAAATCCCATGCCTGGGTAATATTGATATGCTTGAGTGAACACAATGCAACCACTATACTGTTCAATAGCTTTATTATATTGTGATGTGCCGGGAGTTTTAAAAACACAAGCCCTGAACAAAATATGATGTTCGCGCATACTGTCAGGCAAAAAACAATGGAAATTGTGATGATGTGTGCGCATACTGCCAGGCACTGACGTCAGAAGTCAAGTCATCTATAGAGTGGGGGTTCTCAATTATATTTATTCATGGGCTATGGAGGGCCAAAATCATTTCATAGATTTGTGTTTGAGGGCCAAATACATCTTGGTTTGCCATGTTTACTTTTCATTTTAGATCTTTTCATGGGCCAACCACAATTGGTTGGCAGGTCAGATCTGGCCCACAGGCCACCTATTGAGAACCCTGTAGAACATGAGGTTGGGCCACAAAGAATTGAAGCGCAACATGTTTTGTAACTAACATAGAGCATTTTTGACCAATACCAAGCGGTCTCTATAGAGCCACAAATTAATTAAAACAAAAGACTCAAAGCCAGCGTTCGAAATAGGGCCTGGCCGGTAACTTTTCTGACTTGCATCTATTTGCCGTCCCGGCTGGCCGCAGGGTTTTCTTTAACGCACAAAACACGCGTATTTACGCGTTCAGGCACTTTGCTGACTCCTTCAAATCCAAAGTCCCAAAGTCCAACGCGCATACAAAATCTTGAAAACGTCACGCGTTCAGATATTGCAAGATTTGAATAGAGAAACACCCGATATTGTGCATTTATTCACGGCTTTTGGCATTTAGGACCTACTCCCGATATGTAGGGCCCATCACATTTTGTCAGCATTAATCCATGCATGTTTTAGTGATTTGCGAGTAAGGTAGAGTGTCAGTTTGAAATCTTGCAAATTGGGTTCGGGTCCTTTTTTCTGTTTAAAGGATGCACCAAATGTCTTCAATCGGACTTTAATTTTGCACAATTTTCCCTCTCAGGGGTGAACATCCCCTCAGACGCCCCCATGCGTAGTGGATAAACAAGTGACCATTTTCGCTTCTGCTTTCGACTTTTGCCAATTTAGGCCATATTTTTAACACAATTTATAAGCCTAATAGGGAAAACGTGACAAAGAAAGGCTTCATGGACCATCATTTCACAATTTTTGGCTTTTCAACTTAAATTTTACACAGTAATAGTGCCAAAATGGTCCACCAAATCGCTTCAATTAGGTCTTCATTGTGCAAAATTTTCCACGTTCTGAGGGGGGAACAAAAAATTAAATGGCCACTTTCACTTCTGCTTTCGACATTTGACAATAATGTTTAACACAATTTATAGGCAGGCCTCGAATTAAGGATCTGAAGGGGCACAGCAACTTTTTTAGGGCAAGTTGTTAATTGCCTTGGATTTTCACTCAAAAGGCAAGGCAGCACGACAGTTTGTAATATTTCAAGAGGGCATCATGGCAACTGTTGAAAATTTGAGAAGGGCGCCAAGGCAATTTCTCAAAAGTGAAGAAAACACACACAAACATAGATAGATGATTTTATTATGAAAGGGCAGGGCTGGGCCGGGCACCGGCAACAACTTCATTAGA
Source organism: Amphiura filiformis (assembly GCF_039555335.1). NCBI lineage: Eukaryota > Metazoa > Echinodermata > Ophiuroidea > Amphilepidida > Amphiuridae > Amphiura > Amphiura filiformis. The sequence goes on from NC_092629.1 coordinate 777,497, forward strand.
GGGCACGACAAGTGACTGCCTTGGGTAAAGGACATATTTTGAGGGCATTATGGCAGTGGGGATGGGCACCCACGGCAAAATGCTGTGGGTGCCGTGGGTTAATTCGAGGGCTGTTTATAGGCCTACCATAATAGGGAAAACTTGCCGTCCGAAGGCTCCATCATGATCATGTCCATGTACTGCTCATTTCACAAATGTTCTGCTTTTTTAAACTAAAATTTTACACATTAATAGTGCCAAAATGATCCACCAATTTGCTTCAATTAGGTCTTTATTTTTCTTTTAAAATTGCCCCCACCCTTCTGACTGCTTTAGATCCGCCACAGCTCCAAACAGTGACGCAGATTTCTTTTTGACTTGGGGGGTGAAAAAAATGTCTTGAAGTATAGTGAATCCAGGCTTTATCCAGCACCTTTTGGTGAAAGAATACTAGTAAGTTTATGGTACAAAACATTTTGCCACTGTTGAAATATGGTGCAAAAGTGGAATAAATTGTGCTAAGCGGGCAAAAATGTGCACTTTTTGGGCTAAAATGGCCAAATATGAGGTTAATTTGGTAAGAAACATGTCGATATAGGGAGAAAACCCACATACAGGCGTCAACATTGGGGGAATGATTGTATGGTCCACCCCTGGCAAAATATTGGGGAGATTTCTCCCCCCCCGGATCTCGCCTATGGCCAGGGTCTTAGCTAGCCACCCGTCTGGCCGTCATTTTAGACGGCCAGTTTGCTCCTGGGACGGGCAAAATTAATGCCTTTGACAGATGCTATATTATAAATTGTATGTTTTGAGAAGCTAATTGACCTTTTTAGTAGACCCAATTTGTAGAACAAGGCCATATCAGCATATATTTGAACTCTTTGAACCCCCAATGGGCTATAGATGTCTGGTAAATGTTTTAAAGGTCAAATTAGGACAGACAATTTTATTCAAATGACGGGCAACCCTCAATTTCTAGCTAAGACCCTGCCTATGGCTCCAAAAACAAACATTGTTAAAAATGTCTTCAAAAATAATATTATAAAAATACCCCTTGGGCAATGTTTTTGACTCCTTCAGAGGAAAAATTCACAATTGAAAGGGTCAAAAAAAATTTGAAAATACCCCTTCAGCAAAATGCTTAAAGAAAACCCTGACAGTAATAGTGCCAAAATGGTCCACCAAATCGCTTCAATTAGGTCTTCATTGTGCAAAATTTTCCACGTTCTGAGGGGGGAACAAAAAATTAAATGGCCACTTTCACTTCTGCATTCGACATTTGACAATAATGTTTAACACAATTTATAGGCCTACCATAATAGGGAAAACTTGCCGTCTGAAGGCTCCATCATGATCATGTCCATGTACTGCTCATTTCACAAATGTTCTGCTTTTTAAACTAAAACTTTACACATTAATAGTGCCAAAATGATACAACCAATTTGCTTCAATTAGGTCTTTATTTTTCTTTTAAAATTGCCCCCACCCTTCTGACTGCTTTAGATCTGCCACTGCTCCAAACAGTGACGCAGATTTCTTTTTGACTTGGGGGGTGAAAAAAATGTCTTGAAGTATAGTGAATCCAGGCTTTATCCAGCACCTTTTGGTGAAAGAATACTAGTAAGTTTATGGTACAAAACATTTTGCCACTGTTGAAATATGGTGCAAAAGTGGAATAAATTCGTGCTAAGCGCGCAAAAATGTGCACTTTTTGGGCTAAAATGGCCAAATATGAGGTTAATTTGGTAAGAAACATGTCGATATAGGGGAGAAACCCACATACAGGCGTCAACATTGGGGGGGTGATTGTATGGACCACCCCCTGGCAAAATATTGGGGAGATTTCTCCCCCCCCAGGATCTCGCCTATGGCTCCAAAAACAAACATTGTTAAAAATGTCTTCAAAAATAATATTATAAAAATACCCCTTGGGCAATGTTTTTGACTCCTTCAGAGGAAAAATTCACAATTGAAAGGGTCAAAAAAATTTGAAAATACCCCTTCAGCAAAATGCTTAAAGAAAACCCTGGCTGGCCGGTAACTTTTTAAGGTCAAGCCCGGTTGGCCTGTAACTTTTTGAGGCATATTTCGAACACTGCTCAAAGCCCAACTAGTTTCGTAGCCAACAGAGGGCGCTATTTCTTACTGGAGCCAGTTGTCGCTATGGAGCACGAATTAGCACAAAGAATTGAGCCCTAACTTGTTTTGTAGCTAACATAGGGTATTTTTAATGGAAATGTTACAACATGGCAACAAATGAGAGGCAAATGCACCATTATGACTATAATGACAAATAAAATGAACAAGCAGAAAGACTGTCATATTAGTAGAATAAACAATTATTTATTTCTCAATGTTTGTGAATACCAAACCACACATAAAAATACAAATGATCAGATCTCATGAAAAAAAATCCCCAAGATCGTTTATCAAGATCAATAATATTCTTAAATAAAATCTTTTATAGTTCATTAAAGTAGAAAAGGCTCTTTTTCAGGTGCATGTAATCAGGTACTCACTCAGATATAGTATCAGGAATCTATTCTTGATCACTCTGTTGTGGTGTTTTTAGATGTTTGGTCTTGATGATGTCTCCAAATTTCCTAGATGCTGTTTATTGACAAGTTGATTGTAGATTATATTATCTAAATAATCATCTACATTTAGAAACACCACAATAGAGTGGTTGAGTAATAGCAATTGAAATATTTCCAGTGAGTTCCAGATTATGTGGCTCTGAAAAAGAACCTTTTCTGCTTCAACAATTCAGACCTGTAGCCTATCTATAGTATGTTTAGGTGCAAAAATGTGCCTTGATTGTATCAGTGATTACTTTGAATTTGACCAAAAGGCAAAAAAAAGTGTCTTGACCTTCTCCCACTGATAGTGGCTTAGCCAAGGGGGGAAGGGTGGACTGCCCTGTGAGAAGCCTTGCCTACCCCCAGGGTTTTGAGTTTTGCTAGCTTAAACCTGCAAAAACCTAATTTAAACCAGGCATTAATTTAAACCCGTTTTTGCTTGGTTAAAACTGGCAAAAACCTGTTTTTGCCTGCAAAAACTCATCTATAGTCATTCAAATATTAAAGGTAACACAGAAAGCCATAAACAGTATCACAACTTTAAATGCATCATTCAACATTTTTTTGTCTCACCAAGTCCTTAAAATGAAGTGCACTATAGTGAGCCGTTAATTATAATTTCAAAATGTGGCCTTAATCCTCAGAAAAATATTTTTGCTACTTTTATAATTGTTTTGAGATGAAAAATAGTGAAACAAATCACTTTTGTAATTAAAACCACATTTTTTTACCTCCAACAAAAACCTACAAACAATGTTTAGGCCAACAAAAAAATAAGATTTGCCTTAGGGGAGTTTGAAAGCTTATGCGGTGTGCGTTTTTGTTTTTTCTTTATTTTATTTTTCATAAATTGAACAATGCCAATTTCAGAGTAGCGGTGCGATCAGAAACAAAATTGAACGTAGATTTTCATTTAAAATAAAAATAAAAAAAATCAACTTCTGCAATTTTGTTTGAGCAAACGCGCAGCATAAATTAAATGTGCGCAGGGAACATGAGACAATTATTTCTTTTGGCCTAAAGTGGATAGATATTACTAAGTGCAGTATTTTGTGATGGCTACACAGACATGGTACACAAATGAGATGTTAACTTTCATTGAAATTTCTTTGTAATTAAAGGTATAATAAATTAACATTATAAATGTACAAGATAAATAATTAATAAACTGCTGTATGAAGAGCAAGTGGAGTCCTATTATGGTAAATTTGTGATTGTCATAACATACTACACTAGCTTCCAAACTATAGTCTGTATACCTTCCTCGAGTCAGTAATTTAGATATTGTTTTTTATTGTATCTCTAATGTAATGATGGTAAGTATATAAAAGTATACATTTTCAGAAAGTAAACGATGCAAGGAATCCAAGTAGCATAACAGATTCCTGCACAAATTAACAGTTTTTGAGAAAATCTCGAAAATTTGATTTGACTTTACTGACTCAAGGAAGGTACTCGGACTATAATAAAATTTCCTTTCAGTATACATATAAAGATACTGACCTTTTCCCCACATATATAATTTATATCAAAATCCAAATACACAAAACAATCACATTTTCAGGTTTGTGCATACAAAGCAATTGTTTTCAAAAATCAGTAAAAAAGAACAAAAATGGACTATTCCAGTTGAAATCCATACGCCCCTTATGGAACATATGACCAATCTTTATCTTCACACAGGGAGTGTGAATTTCAAATGGGGTTACCTTACCTGAATGGGTGAATCCATTTGAAATTAATACCCCTTGTCATGTCTTCCACAAGGGGTGCATGGATTTCAACTGGAATAGCCAATTTTGTAGCAGACGACACTGAATGGGTGACTCCATTTGAAATTCACACTCCCTATGTAGGAGATTAAGGTCATGTCTTCCATAGAGGTGTAAGGATTTCAACTGGAATAGCCCATTACTACATGTACTACCTGTAAAGTTGGTTCAGCATATGTTGGCGAATACCATGAGACTCATAACATTGTGTATCACTTGGGTGCAGCACTTGCTAATTGCACGTAACGTGTCTGGGGTGTTAACGCGGCTGTGTACTCTAGACATTGTTTCTTTCGCGAAATTGAGTTTTTTGTATAAGTTTGTACTTAATGTTTTTTATAAATACAAGGAATGAAAATCCAGATTTATAAACTCCAACTGCAATATTTTAAGGATTTTATTTCACTATATTCCACCCGTGTTTGAAATTTAAAAGGAAAGAAAATCTTTGTTGTACCAGCAGGGTACACGCGCGCAACAACGCATCGCGTTGCGTATCGTGCAATTTGGTAACGCACAGATACGCGACGCTTATCTGCATGCGTGGCGCATCTTATGGAAATACCACGGAAGCACTGATTTCACAAAAACCTAGCGGTCAAATGGCTCCGTTTTAGCTGATAAAATGTGATTCTTTCCCCCTATTTAAACATCAAGATATGAATAGATTTCGCCCAAACTTCTCAAGGGGCTGTGGATGTACCCGATGTTCACGTAATGTAAGGTAGAAAAACGGGAACTGCCGCATTCTCCTGTAAGCTTCGATCAAAGTGCAAAATGTGACCACTTTAAACTTCAACGGCCTTTATTTCAATGTTCATTTTCTCGGTAAAATAACGATTTAGGTACACGATAACTCAATAAATACAGCATCTATAAGGTAAGCAATAATGCTCATCATAAAAAGCATGATTGACTTAAGAAACGGTTTTCTCATTTTTTTTATATTTTGGTCTATTTCCGATTTTAGGCATCATTTTGTACAAATAGGCGTTTGTGAATTTTAAAAAGTTCATTTTGATGCCTTATATGATCAATATCTCAAAAAATAAGGCCAATATCAAAAAACAAAAAAAGAAGTTTTTGGAATGGTGCCTCAAGATTAAGAAAAAAGCAAAACAAAAATGTTTGGAAAGAGTGTTTTTTTGTTATGTACCGAACAAAAATTGCCAAAAATTCACTTTTTTGTGATTTTCTTCATAATTGTTGTTTTTACGCCAAAACTGTACTTATATTGAGATTCATTGATGTATTGCCTTTATAAAAATGTATACTTTTACATGTCTTGCGTGAATAATTACAAAGTTATGGCACTTTTACTACATGCGTATCTGAGAGTACACAGCTACCTTAATGTGAATTTATGTGATCAAAGTTGGGACTTGGTGACACATGCAGTAACAAAAACCGAATAACAAACTATAGACAGAAATATACACAAAATTGTGATATAATAATATACTGTAAAAGTGGAAATTTTTGCACGATTAATTTTTTGCGCAAGCCAATTTTGAACTGTTCCCCTTGTTTTTACATTCACGATTCTAAGTTTCCTTACACTGACCTATACTGTACAAAAGGAATATATTCGCACATTGTTATATTGGCGGTAGCACAAAAATAAATGTAGCGTGAAAATGTCCACTTTTACAGTAGTTATAGTATGTTAATCAGTGCTATAAGTATATTATAAAAATAAAAAGACACATCACTGAGTAAAAGATGGTCAACACATGTAAATAAACAAATTATACAGCACATTTTTTCAGATGATTCAAAGCGCTGTAATTCTCTTGCCACTGGTGAATCATCAAAATTACATTGCATCAACTAGGCCGCTTGCAGCCAAATGGTGCAAGCCAATCTGCACATAGATTGTAACATCTCCCGAATTCCATTGAGTCCAAATGCCATTCGGTGAAGATACCGGTAACTAAAGATACCAATCAATCACCAATTTTGAAAGCAGGAGGAAACCTTTTAGTCATCAAAATATAGCGGTTTGTTCTGTAAACACAATGGCTGTATTCACAGAGAGAGACGAATGAGTACTGGACTATAATTGGAGTTATTCCAACCAATGGTGCATCCAGGGGGCGTGCCCCCCTCTTATAATTTGTTTAGGCCATTTACTCTGAGGGGGGCTACCCCCTGCAGGCTCCAACAGAGTTGTATTTTCCATTAAATTTGGGCATACAAAGCATCAAAAACTTTTCCACAAAAAAAAGAAGAATTTTGGATCTGCCCTTGAATCCAACTAGATGGGGCCTTAAAAAAGTCATATGTCATAGGGCCTCAACTTAGTCTTGGTTTATGAGAATCAGAATCCGTCATAGTCACTGCACTTAATGTATGATACAATGAGAGAAGTTGATTCTCGCAATCGAATCTTACGAGAATCGATTCCGTGATTCTCATCAAAATCTCTGCCATGTTTGCATGTGGCTCATGGAGGACAAATGTGTATCTCCTGACAATTTTGCTGTGCGCCTGGCACACTTTGATTTAAAGTGGTTTGAGTTCTGAATGAAACGTATTGTGCCGAAGTCCAGCTTGACATATTTCTCCATGTAAAATAAAGTTTCAATAGTAATATATTAATGTTGCATCTATTCAAACTCGATTCCCATAATTTTTCTCTGATTAAACAAAGTTCTGAGGGTATATTAATTAGGGCAGGGGTCAAAAAGTAACCAATTCCCATTTAAAAAGGAGGTGTACAGTAAGTAAGAAAAACATATCCAGTCCATTGCAATATCATACTTAATCCGACCTTATCCAAAGGCCTTACAATCAATACACTTCCCATGATTTGTATCCAAATTCAAAATTTCTACCAATGTTAGCTTACATATTTTGATTCAACAATATTTTCACCTCTAACCGAAGCTTGACTAAGATATTGGTATAATAGCACTCACTCTCTCTCTCTCTCTCTCAAGTCTCAATAGAGTAGACTGGTGCACAGTACAGACCCTTGTATCATTTGTAAAGTCAGTTCTGCTTGGTTACACAGACATTATCCATAACCTGCATGAATAGGTTGTCTTATGGATCAGTCAGGGTTGTTTAGTTTTTCTTCAATCTTAATGCTTCTACAACTTTTGGATACAATTAAAATACCTCTATGATGTCATTTTATCTATTGCTAAAAATTCACCTTCAAGGTGCAGAATTCAACAGGTTTGTTCCCCATGATTTTACCAAATATTTTCTTTGAAATTTTCACATGTAAAAACATGTTTTGATTTTGTAGTAAATACCTGGTAAGACTGTGCATATGACTAGCATTCCACTGGTACTCATTTGACTTTATTATGGGGGTATAGCAGTTCTTAGAATCAAAAAAATCGATTTAAATTTTTTTTAAATCTGATTTTTTTTAAAAATTTTAAAAAATCAACAACCCTGGGATCAGTACTCAATAGGTTGTCTTATGGATCTGTGACAGCATTGCAACCTTTCAGGTTGCAATCATGAAGTTACATCATCATTCCTTTATTTTTAAAAGTACTAGTTAATTTAACTTCCTCAAAAATAAAATTCTTGATTTTTGGTGAAAATTATGGGAAATCTAAACTTGTAATTCATTGTTAAGCCTTGGGATATGGCTAGATTAAATGTTCTTGAAATTGCTGGAATATTTTTTCTTACCGTTCACCCCTTTAATTTTCTACGTATCCACACCCATTCCCCTATTTGCAATATTACCCCTATATATAATAGTCACATAATATGCCTAACAAAAGTTGTACAAAGGTGTCGTCTACGTATCAGCACCCATCCCCCTATTTGCAATAATACCCCTATATATAATAGTCACATATATGGCTAACAATAGTAGTACAAAGATGTCATCCAAGAATCCTAAAACACCAAATACAGCTTCCGGAATAATGTCTAGAGGTGATATAAAATACACGATTGCTGCGAAGAAACACAAGATAATGCGCAGACGAAACATCCAAACGAGGCCAGAGAAAGAGAAGAACTCCCTCATGGCGTGCCGGAGAAGAGTTGGTAGGTCACGAAGAATGTCCATTATCTGAGAAGAAGAGGAGAACGTATTATGTTACTTGTTTATTTATTATTCGACTTATTGACACAATAATGCAGCAAAATAGGATAATAGGCGGTACAAACATAAAAACACAAAATATTTATGTATAATTCAATTTATTTCACAATTTTTCATCATTTTTTTTACAATTCTCCCTTTTTTCTGTCACCATGAGTAAAAAATAGTATATTGTTGACCCAATTTTTTTTTAACCAACGCCTTCCGTCTACCAACGGCCTTACATGAACCGGCTCCCCCTGGCCCCCAACTGGCTACGCCACTGATGTGTTTCTCTCTGCAAATCGCAAAAATAACTGTACGTGAAAATTACTACTTATACAGTACTTTACTCACACAGCAAAAAATTGTTAAGCTAGGATGCACAACTAAGTTGACTAGCCGTCGTAGCGACTATTACTAGTATTAGCAACTATGCCCTACGGTCAAAAGACGATGGTTGAGTGTCGGGTGAGGGAGAGGAGGGTTGAAGGTTAGGTAAACTTATTGGTCTAGGGTCCCCCCCCCCCCAGGGTCCCCTGAGAACCTATTGTAATCATTGAGATTTACAAATTTGTAATACTTTCAGGGGGGAAGGGGATGAGAGGGTGCCTTAGTAAACTTACCAGTTTAGGGTCCTCTCAGAACCATATAATTCTTTCCAGGATGGGGGAGGGGATGTGAGGGGAAGAAAATTAGGTGACTTTAGTAAACTTACCGGTCTAGGGTCCCCTGAGAACCTCCTATTGTAATCATTGATAGCATTTGAGACAGTCTGGGCTTCCTCAACAGTCACATCGACTTCACGAAAACATGGAAATAGTACAGTAACCTGAAATGGAAGGGAATTGTATCATTATGATTCCTGCATAGTGATGATCGCTAGATTGGAAAGGCCTTGGGCAAGGCGTATTGCCTCGCTTGTCTCACCCCATCCAGGTGCAAGGGGAAGCTGTTAGGGATAGTCACAGTTGTTGTACTGATGAACCATTTTTAGGCAGCAAAACGTGGTTCCGACAGATTCTAATGACGGCGGAATAAATGTGAGGCTGTTTACAGCATAAAGCGCTATATAAATATCTACATTTATTTATTTATTACAACAATAATCCATTATGAATATAATAAGGACCTATACGTGCACTGTGACATTATCATGGGTCATTCGAAATCAAAAATAATTTAATTGAACAGTACGAAGTGGTGATTTTGACCCCCTTGAAATCCCAACGAAATTTAAAAATCTTTTTCGGCATTATGCATTGATTTTGACGCCACTAAAATCTCAACGAAATTCAAAAATCTATCTTTTTTGGCAAGAGGGTCACAATTGTGATCACTTTTAAGAAAATGCCCCTCAAAGAGAGCATTTTGTCATTTGGACCATTTAAATTCCCAATTTTGGTCAAGATCAACAAACTTTGACGGCCCGCCATTCACAAATGAAATGGAATTTGACCTTTTTTCTTGTGACCTTACCTTGGGATCCATGAAAGGTACCTTTGAGCCAATGGAGAGCAAAAATCCAAGTGGGTGGTAAGGACCGTCGATGTTAGGATTTTAAAAAATCGATATATTGGTCACTCATTATCGATAATAATCGATAAATCGATTTTCCTCCCAATTTTAATGACCTGAAAATTCAAGTCACTAAGCTTCAAAAATTTGACAGTCGTAAGAAAAGTTAGCAATATTTATCAATTCTACAACATTTTCGGAGGGAAATTAGGATGATAGAACATATGGAAATGTATTAGAAACTTTTAATAGTGGTGAGGTAAAGTAACACTGATTGATTCTAGAAGTTTTTACATGTCAAAACACGCCTGTATTGACAAAATTGCGTTGGTTAACACGCTGCTTACGCCTCGATTTTTGGATTTTTTTCATTATCGGCAACTCCGATATATCGATTTTCTTCCGAAAGTGATATCGGCGATATTGATATTATTGGATAGCCGATTTTTTGATTATTATCGATTCATCGACGGTCCTTAGTGGGTGGGTGTATACTTGGTCTGCTTTGGCATGAACTGACCCATTGGTGTTCTTTATATCAAGTCATTGTAATGGGCCATTCACAAATGACATACTGCAGGCATGAGAATTTTCAGTTTAAAAAATGAATTCAGTTTTTTTTATAGTCAAAATTTCCGCAACTTTATTTAATTTCAGCCTGTTTTTGGTACTTTTTGCCCAATTTCACGCGCATTTTCAGTTTTTTCAGTTTTTTTTAGGAAAGTGCAGTCTCATGCCTGCTACTGGCTAGTACATGTACAGGTGGCGTGCACAGCTAACAAAGTACATCAACTCAGCAGCCAGGAGGTCTCGAAACTACCAACTTGTGATTTCATGCTCATTTTGTGAGAGCAGGTCACATGTTGACCCCTGACCTAATAGGATTTATGGGACCTTTACACACAGAGGAATATGTTCAGATATGAAGAGCTTTGTTTCAAAACCCCTTACATCCACTTGCCCAATTTTGAGAACACAAAAATCACTGATATATGGGGTTTGCAACAAAAAGCAGTTTTTGGCGGATGCTCATTCTACCCAAGCATCCCGCCAAAAACTGCTTTTGTTGAAAACCCCCTTATATCAGGGATCTTTTTTTATGATTATTTGATGTGTTCTCAAAATTGGGCAAGTGGATGTAAGGGGTTTTGAAACAAAGCTCTTCATATATTACACAACGTTTAATAATAAAATTACCTTCCTCTTTTGATGAGGATAAGGGCAATGCTATGTAAGCTAGTAAGCTCACTGATAGTAATACACTTGGAAATAGGTATCGTAAGGTGGATGTGACATTGAGTTATTCCATTTGAAATTGGAAATCTGCTATATCCCTGTGGAAGAATTAAGAATAATCAGAGTGAGGCCTAATAGCTAAATTCACACAAATGTCCCCTGAAGTGAGCTTGTTTGGCTGCCCACTCACACCTTTATTCTGTTTCTGTCAATTTCACTAGGATTTCAAATTTGACCTTTGACCTCACCTGTTGTCTACATACAGGGCATGCTATGGCTCCTAGCCATGTCCCATGTCTCCAATATGTTATAAGGCACATTCCTAGCAAAAAACAATAATAGGGAAAAATCAGAAGATTAAGTAACCAGCAAAGTATCAGTGATGACAAAATCATTCAAACCATCAAAAATCAAATGTTGACATTTTGATAAGAAGTATTAAAGAGATGACGTCATCTACTGTAGAAGTGGACATTTTCGCGGTAGCCTACATTAATTTTCTCGCTCAAAGCAGCTTCTGCGAAAATATGTTCTTTTTATGTATTATCTTGAAATATGTTCTTTTTAGTATTATCAGATCTATTAGTATTATCAGATCTATATAGTATTATCAGATCTACATTAGTATTATCAGATCTACAAATTCTGTTGCTTCATTTAAGCACCAAGTTTTGGAGTTTTACCAGTCCAAATTTGCTCGCACCTTTGATGCAACTTCTGTTTGCACTTGGACCTCTTTTTGTAATTGTTCAAATTGCAGGCAAATGTAACTTACCTGCATTTTCCCCTCTAATTTATTTTTCCTTCCCTTCTTTTTTGGTTTTGGTGGGCGGTCTTAGAGGTGCCTGGCACCTGTTCGCTCCAGCCATTCACTGGACTTTTTAAAACAAATGTTCCTTTCATAATATTGTGTAATTTTTGATGTAACTTATGTGCAATATTATATATTTCTTGTAATTCTGTGCCAGTGATAAAGTGTAATAAATAAATAAATAAATAAATGGTATAGGTCTATGTAAGAAAACTTAAAATCATGAATTTTAAAACAAGTAAAATGGTTAAAAATCAACAAAACACAAAAATTTACACACACAAAAATAACAACTTTTACAGTATACCAGAAGGTCATTTACATCAAAACACAGCTGAAGTCTGAAGGTTTTAGTCGCAATGTTCAACATTGGTTGGTTGTCTGTCAAAATAGGTATGTTTGGTTGACCAGATTAAATCAATTAAATCTTAATGCTTAAATTTAAAGTTCTGTGAACTCAAAATTAAACCAAACTAATAAATCAAGGCAATGCACTTGACCTGACTGAACACCCAGAAGGGGCAGAGGTATGGTTTATGTTTTCTGAACACCCAGAAGGGGCAGAGGTATGGTTTATGTTTTCTGAACACCCAGAAGGGGCAGAGGTATGGTTTATGTTTTCTGAACACCCAGAAGGGGCAGAGGTATGGTTTATGTTTTCTGAACACCCAGAAGGGGCAGAGGTATGGTTTATGTTTTCTGAACACCCAGAAGGGGCAGAGGTATGGTTTATGTTTTCTGAACACCCAGAAGGGGCAGAGGTATGGTTTATGTTTTCTGAACACCCAGAAGGGGCAGAGGTATGGTTTATGTTTTCTGAACACCCAGAAGGGGCAGAGATATGGTTTATGTTTTCTGAACACCCAGAAGGGGCAGAGGTATGGTTTATGTTTTCTGAACACCCAGAAGGGGCAGAGGTATGGTTTATGTTTTCTGAACACCCAGAAGGGGCAGAGGTATGGTTTATATTTTCTGGCTGAACACCCAGAAGGGGCAGAGGTATGGTTTATGTTTTCTGAACACCCAGAAGGGGCAGAGGTCTGGTTTATGTTTTCTGACTGAACACCCAGAAGGGGCAGAGGTCTGGTTTATGTTTTCTGAACACCCAGAAGGGGCAGAGGTCTGGTTTATGTTTTCTGACTGAAAATTAAACCAAACTAATAAATCAAGGCAATGCACTTGACCTGACTGAACACCCAGAAGGGGCAGAGGTATGGTTTATGTTTTCTGAACACCCAGAAGGGGCAGAGGTATGGTTTATGTTTTCTGAACACCCAGAAGGGGCAGAGGTATGGTTTATGTTTTCTGAACACCCAGAAGGGGCAGAGATATGGTTTATGTTTTCTGAACACCCAGAAGGGGCAGAGGTATGGTTTATGTTTTCTGAACACCCAGAAGGGGCAGAGGTATGGTTTATGTTTTCTGGCTGAACACCCAGAAGGGGCAGAGGTATGGTTTATGTTTTCTGAACACCCAGAAGGGGCAGAGATATGGTTTATGTTTTCTGAACACCCAGAAGGGGCAGAGGTATGGTTTATGTTTTCTGAACACCAAGAAGGGGCAGAGGTATGGTTTATGTTTTCTGAACACCCAGAAGGGGCAGAGGTATGGTTTATGTTTTCTGGCTGAACACCCAGAAGGGGCAGAGGTCTGGTTTATGTTTTCTGACTGAACACCCAGAAGGGGCAGAGGTCTGGTTTATGTTTTCTGAACACCCAGAAGGGGCAGAGGTCTGGTTTATGTTTTCTGACTGAACACCCAGAAGGGGCAGAGGTCTGGTTTATATTTTCTGGCTGAACACCCAGAAGGGGCAGAGGTCTGGTTTATGTTTTCTGGCTGAACACCCAGAAGGGGCAGAGGTCTGGTTTATGTTTTCTGGCTGAACACCCAGAAGGGGCAGAGGTCTGGTTTATGTTTTCTGGCTGAACACCCAGAAGGGGCAGAGGTCTGGTTTATGTTTTCTGGCTGAACACCCAGAAGGGGCAGAGGTCTGGTTTATGTTTTCTGGCTGAACACCCAGAAGGGGCAGAGGTCTGGTTTATGTTTTCTGGCTCATATTTTCAACACAGTTTTGGTGAAAATGATGGGCACTTGTAAAATCCTAGCCATGACCCTGAATATGCCTCTGAAATCCAATGTCTGAAGTAAAGAAAATGTAACACACTCATAAACAAAGTTCTTGGTATCCAGTGGCGTAACTTTGGGCCAGGGTGCCCGGGGGCGAAAGTATATCGGGTGCCCCTGACCAACGATGTGCATAGTCCGACGTGTAGGACAGTGGCGTAGCTAGGGGTTGTGGCGCCCAGGGCTAAGGATACATAATGGCACCCCTCCCCAATTCCCGGAGCGGAGCGCGCGAAAATTTGCACAAATGGGACCAATCACGCATTAATTTTGGTCATAATGAAGTTGAATATCGGTCTTAAATATCGGTCGAAAATTTTGACTTTCATCGCTGGAGGAGGCGCAGAATCGACGCTGAATTGGTTAATTCGGCGCCCCCTAAGGGTGGCGCCCAGGGCACGTGCCCCTTCTACCTCCTAAGTTAACAGACTACATGTATGCTCAGCTCAGACTATAATCACTATCTCACATGGCGCAAGAAAGACGAATCGCGAAAGTGACCGTACCGCTCCTCCCGAAATTTTTTTTCGGGTGGGGCAGTGGACTTTTGCAGTTAATCTTTCTTGAGCGATCAGTCTTGAGTATAGACGAATCCAATTTCCTACTCCTCAATGACAGCCATAGCCGTGACGGGGACCCAGCCAACTACCTACCGATTGGCTAAAAAAAGTTTTCATTATCAATTGGACCAATCAGCAACATTGTTAAAATAATTTCACCACACAAAAAATTGGGGTGAATTATTTGCAAAGCTCCATTCTGATTGGTGATTTAAGGGGGTACTACACCCCTGGCCAATTTTGTGCCTATTTTTGCATTTTTTCTCAAAAATTATAGCGCATTAGTGACAAGTAAGATATACATGTATATTATAGGGGCAAGGACTACAACTACTGCACTGAAAATTCAGCAACTCAAGGCAAGTAGTTATTGATTTATTTATCAAATATTGGGTTTCCCTCATTTTTGACTGTAACTCCACAACTGTTGTCTGTGCTGAAATAAAATTTCCAGTGCAGCAGTTGTAGTCCTTGCCCCTATACATATCTTACTTGTCACCAATGCACTATAAATTTTTGAGAAAAATGCAAAAATAGGCACAAAATTGGCCAGGGGTGTAGTACCCCGTTAAGTGAAGAGATATCATGTAATTGATCAATCAGAGGCAATGTTAGATCAGAATATTAATCTCACCACAAAATACATGGCCACAGTTGGTCTCTGTTGCGAATCTCTTTTCCACAAGGCATATAGGGCATGTAGGATCTGTGTTATACCGGCGTCTTCTAAATGCTTCACCTCCGCTCGTTGACGTTGATGATGCTGATGTTTCCGAGGCGCCATTTTCATGTTGTGTTGGTGGTGGGATACCCAATTCTTCTCGAGTCCGATTCACCGCTTGTAGATTGTCCGGATGTATGTACCTTTGGTTTTGGTTTCTGTATAATAGCAAACATTCAAACAAATTAAACATGTTTTTAATTAGTTAGTACATGGGCTCAAATTTGTCACACTGGCGAGAATCAAGTAACAATTGACTGACCATCGTAACCATGGTAACAATACCACATACAGAATGGATATGATTTGAGACGAATCAACATTCGAGGTTAGAGACCGTTGCATTCGAATCTAGTCAGATTCGCTGAAGCATGACACTGTGTACATTACAGCAATGGAAGTTCAGAAGTACACACAGCCAATCACGATGGGCGATCGCATAAAAAATGTTGCTAAAATTGCACTTCAACAAAATTTCCGACTGTTCAAAATAGGCAATCTTTTCTCAAAAGATACAACTGACTCATCAAAATAATCTAAATTTCAACATATAACAGAATATAATTCTCAAGTAAGCCGAGCTGTGAAGATTTAGTTTTGAACGGCATGAACCCTGCAAGACTTTTTAGCCCCCAGTAGTGTCAGTTAATCATGTTAATTGTTATTGTTGGTATTGTCCTCCATGTGGCACAGACCCTAGAAAAATATCTTTTTCAAGGGTCTGTGATGTAAACTTATTCTGAAATCTTAACATTATCGTAGTCTCACATTTTATTTTTAGTTATAGCAGAAATGATGTCATTTAACATGGGCAGCTTAAAGTTTATGTATTTCAGCTATTTATATATAAATTGCAAGGTTCTTCAGCAGTCTGCCAATTTGGCGCTTACAATGTATACTTTCATGACTTTTTAGAAACACAGAGCCAGCGGTGCAAGTGGGGATACATGTCATCATCACATCGGCACTCAGCTTCATTTGCTGGTCAAGCTGCGTAGCATCGCGTGACTAGAACTTTTTTTGTTCTTTTTAAAGATAAACAGAAAGAGAAGATGGACACTGCTGAAGGAATTTGCTGAATATACTATTATAATATAGGCCGGGACGGAGCTACGTCATGCCGGTGAAAATAACCAAGTGCCGGTGAAAACAACTTGTGCAGATCAAGTGAACTCATTTATTTCATGTTCAAGTATGTATATTTTTTCTTCATATATGTGACCATCCTCCACAACTGAGCCCGGATGTCGCCAGTGCCACTATTGAGATATGCTCCATTGAACTTAACAATAAATAATAGGTAACAAAGGATTTATTGACTGTTTTATTGATTTTTCATACTAAAATGTCAAGTACTGTAGACATGATATACATCATTTTAAAGCTAATTTCAAGCAGAATATTTTGGTTGAATATCTCAAAAATGATGATTGTCGACTTCAGGGCTCAGTTGTGCTGGATGGTCACATATGTACTCAGTATGAATACTATTTTTAAATACAAGTATTTTAATTTGTAAATGTACGGCACTACGGCTCTTGCAGGGCCCCCAGGAAGATCAGTGTTTTCATTGATGGGATTACCCTGCTTAATTTAGACTAAGAGAGTATAAATAAATAAATAAAGCAAATTATTTAGGAAATTAGGTCACTGACACTGGACCATGCGCCCGCCCACTGCGCATCGCAAGCATTACACTTTCTGACTTTACGCCAAGTGCGTGCTTGGAATGTTTTGTTTTTTAACTGCAAGTTGCCAGGGAAATTTGCTAAAAATAACCCAAGTCCGCTCTCTCCTATATTGTCAATGTTAATGACAATAATGTCGTCATGGTCATTGGCAAGCCAATGCCCGGGGCCAATGCATTGGTCATAATTGGTAAGCTTAAAATATACTGACCTGTTGAGGTATGCAATCATCAGCGGAATGGCAATAACAAGAAATGCACCAAGAATATGAACAACTTCGTCACCAACCCCTTCAATCATCGTTCCACTTTGAGGCAGGCTCATTATTTGATAAGGAAAACATTAAAAATAACACCAGGACTGGCCCTGTCATCTACCGGAACTAGGAAGGCCACATACTGTGTTTTGATTGGTGGTTGGTACTAAACAATTTTGGCAACTTGAAATACGTAATGAAAAACGATGTAGAAATGAAATAGTAGCCCATGCAACGCATGGAACCAGATTCACCAAATGAGCGGTCTGCTGCCCTCGTTTGATTGATTGGCATTTCTCGGGGGGACCACTTTAAACTATAAGGGGTACAAAACACAAGAGAAGGAGATTTCTGAGATAACGGTTCCAAAATAATTATTTATTTTTATAGTTTCAATTTTAAATTTGCAAATAACGTAAAATTAAGTTGGTTTCAATACAGAATAATACACAGAATTTTCAAAACAAATGAAACAAAACAAAACAAATAATAATAATAATAATAATAATAATAATAGCGTTTTGGAATTAAATCTAATACTGGAACTTACTTTTTGCAACTATTGCGACGTTGCGTCTGGAACCACCAGACTTCATCAGGCAACTAGTAATAATAATAATAATAATAATAATAATAATAATAATGATAATGATAATGATAATGATAATGATAATGATAATGATAATAATAATAATATAATAACCCTGCATTCATCCTCATACGTTCACTGAATCACACTCCACCAAACACACATCATTCATGCATCTTCTCACAATAAAACGTTATTTATGATTTATATACTAGGCCTAGTTATATTTAAATTATTAAAACACATCAGAAAACTATCATCAAGACCACTATTGCACAAAATACAGAAATTTAAACAATATAAAATATACAAAATGATAAAAAATTATTAAGAAATAATTTGTTTAAAATGTTTCAGATTGCACACGCTTCTAACATTTTCTCACCATGCATAATGTCATAGGGGGGGCCTACATTTCATCCACATCATTCATACATTTTCTCACAATAAAACGATACAATTTATATATTAGTTATTATGGCACATCAGGAAACTATCATCAAGACCACTATTGCACAAATAAATACAGAAATTAAACAATATAAAATATACAAAATGATAATTTTTTTTTAAATTATTACGAAATAAGCTGCTAATAAAGTGTATCAGATTGCATTCATACATCTTCTCACAATAAAACGATACGAGTTATATACTACTGTCTGTTCAATTAGCTTAGATTCTTGAATTTTTGAGATATTTGAAAAAATAAAAATTGTGGTCAAAGTCATCAAAGAAAAGTGTTAGCCCAGCCTTAGACCTAACGTGATTTATACTTTTCAAATTCTGAAGTTCAATTTAAAACCCCATTTCTTTTGAATTTTAGTCTTTTCCCGCGATATTTTTATAACAAGCCGTAGAACGTCGGGTACCATAAACTTTTTTGAATCAATCCATTTAGAGCAATGGGGACAAATGTCATATTGCGCTGAGATAGCATTTATTCGACCCGGGTATTCGACTATCCGCATCAAGAAGTATTGTCCAGCAAAATAGCTATAGGCCTATTTGCCAATATGCCTATTGTGTTGAAACCTTACTGTTGAAACATTACGCCATTATTTATGAACTAAGTTTTCTAAAATAGGCCCAGCTTATATAAATACATTCCTTGCGTATGTATTTATTTATTTATTTATTTATTTATTTATTTATTTATTTATTTATTTTATTTATTTATTTATTTATTTATTTATTTATTTATTTATTTATTTATTTATTTATTTATTTATTTATTTATTTATTTATTATGCGTGTTGATGCCATTTACCAAAATCAAAGTTTGTTTAAGTGTTGTGCATCCTTAATCATTGCATTCCTATGGCATGTTTATTTATGTGATGAGCGCCCTTGAAGTGTTAAGCTAAACATAGCCTGCAGCCCATCAATCACATGTAATTTGGTGCCGAATTTGGCACTGGAGGCTGTCATCTTGTATTTTGAAGTATTGTAGTGTAGAAGCTCTCGGTAAAGACACAATTAATCTTTACCTAAACCAACATAATTAGTATTTGTGACAAGAACAAGAAGAAGAATAGCAAGTGAAGATAATAAACATCATCAAGATACGTTTCAGCTAAAGTGTATCCTTGGATTTGTGATGATTTGTGTCACTTTTTGTTGTTGGTTTCGAGTCATCGAAGATTGTATTATTTAGTACCAAGCTTCTGCTAACCAGGGGAGCAAAGCAAGTTTGCCCCTACATTTGTAAAGATTAATTATCTGTAAAAAGATGCTATAGTTGGTAAATAGTTACCAAATAAAGGTTCAGTTGAGCGTCTGTTTTGTAAGCTTACCTAAAAATAGCTAAAAGCTTAAGGTCGTGTCAGCAGTGTAAACATAAACATTGCATTGGCACAGACAGTCACCGCAGCCTCCAGTCATGTCAGACGTCACTGAATATATCAAATATTAATGAGTGTGCATGTAGATAAATGCACATTTGGTAGAAGCTTAAAGAATAGAACTTCAAAGAAGTTATTGAGGCCTATGAATCCGAATCGTAGAAATCAAAATAAAGATATCAGTAGTAGCTGCCTGTATGTACATTTCTAACACAGACATTAGATCTCTTGCACCGTTGTGCAGGAATGACTTGTAGAATCAAAAGCACAAACTGACACGGGACTACTACTGAAAAATAGCTTTGTGGTATTTTAATAAATATCTAATTAAGGGGTAACAAGTTTACTCCCGAGTCGCTTTACGACAATTCAAATAAAGTTTGGTAGTAAAGTGCCTGCATGTACGCCTCTAATACTGACATTAGTAATCTTGCAGTTGCACAGCTAGTGCATGCAGGAATAACTCATAGAATCATACAACACTGACTCAGGACTTCTACCTAAAAAAGAGTTTTGTGGTATTTTGTTATCAATAAACGGGCGCAAAGAGCTTACTCCCGCCTGTCGGTGCACGATAAACGAGTGGATCAAGCTTTCTCCCACCCGTCGGTAAGCAACGTGGGCCTGCATTCAAGCCGAAGTTTCGTGTATACTGACATTCAGTATTTATTTTAGGTTTCACACATATAGCCTCACAAAGCACACTTTACACAGGTCCTACGTATAGTTTCTCACATAAATTAGTGAACCGTTGTTCACTTCAGAAAAATATTTAAACCGTTGCTTGCATCGGCGCGTTTAGATTAATTAGCTCGTTTCGGTACTATCGAAAACATCATGTCGAGTCATAAAAGCGGTTCGAATTAAGAAGCAGAAGATCTTATAAAAGTGATGCATTATCTAAAAGTACAGAATATGCTTTATTGCAAGCTGCAACTCGAAAGGTAGAGCTAGAATGTCGTGCCAAAGCATTGAAGGAAAAACAAGCTCTAGAAAGTGAGGAATTTAATATCCAAGCCAGGGCAAGGGACTTGCAACAACAAAGAGAGTGGTTGGAAATGAAGACTGAAATAAACATAGAGCAAGCCAAAATAGATGTATTGGAGGATTATGAACATAAATCCCAGAGCTTAAGAAGTAGACCAAAATCGGTGCTTGATGACCTCACAGAAGCTCAACCAGATACAAACACATCAGTGAGGCAGTGGTTGAACCACAACACTAGAGAAGGTCAAGAAATTGATGGCAAGTTCCTAGCTAAACATGATACAATTGGTGCTGTAGGTCTAAATCCAGGGCAAGACCAAAATACACACATGTGGAGTTGGGACCTGCAAAAGAGCAGCCAGCAGTGGGCATGACTACTGATGGTAAAGTACATACTGATTTAGGTCAACAAGTTCAGCCAAGAAGCAGGTTAACAACCAGTCAAGTTATGCAAGTCAACTTTCCACCACCAAGTGAAGTCTTGTTTCCTGCAGCAGCACCTGAGGAATCAGAAAGTACAGGGACAGAATACCCCACATTATTTGTCAGCCACGAAATATGAAAATATTGATGAACAGTATCGTCAGTATGGTCAAGAACAGTACAGTGAACAGTATGAACATGACGGGCCTTCATCAGTAAAGTATGGTCATAGAGTAACTTCGTCACCAGAGCCTGATGTGAAGAAAAAAAAGTCATGTTGCCACGGCAACATACAACAGAAGTGAAAGAATAAGATAAAGATACCAGTATAGAAAATTTGGCCCGCAACCAAGACAACTTAACAAGGCTGCTGGTGGAACAACATAAACAAGCTTAGTCTACCAAAGCGGACATTACAGACATTTACTGGAGACCCGCTTCAGTATGTTACTTTCATACGAGCCTTGAATTCATAATTGAAAATAAGAGCAAAAGCAATAGAGACCGTCTGTACTATCTTGAACAGTACACAAGAGGTGAAGCCAACAGTTTGGTGAAAAGTTGTATTCACATGGATGATGAGGTTGGTTACCTGGAAGCAAAAAGGTTGCTGGAAAGGAAATATGGTAATAAGCACAAGATTGCAGAGGCCTACTTAGCGAAGATGAGGCAGTGGCCGAATGTGAAAGGTGATAGTTCAGGGCTACAAGATTTGTCATTATTTTTGTTAGAATGCAAAAATACCATGACCAGCCTGGGCTATACTAATGAGTTGCAAAGTACAGCAAACATTAGAATGTTGATGATGAAGTTACCATATAGTATGAGAGACAGATGGAGGAGACAAGTAGATTATGTAGAAGAAGAAAGAAACAAAGTGGTAACATTTGAAGACTTCACCTCCTTCTTAGAAAAACAGGCTAGAATCGCAACTAATGCTGCCTACGGTAGAAGTGTGACGGAGAAGGAAGATAGTACTAAGAAGGAAGAAAGGGTAAAAACCCAAACTATCAGACTTATAAAGCTAGAAGAAATCTAGCAACAAACACAGAAGCTGTGTCGGCAAGTGTGACATCAAATAGTCCAGGAGCCAGGCCAAATGTGTCGCTGGTAGCCCAGGAGCCGACAAGCCGTGTACATATTGCAAGGGTAAAGATCACACTTTGGAAATGTGTAACAAATTGAAGGAAAAGCCTATAAGTGACCGGTTGCAGTATCTAAGAGAGTTGGGAGTTTGTTTTGGCTGCCTAAAGAAAGCAACACATTACAGTAAAATCTGCAAATACAAGCTTACCTGCAAGACATGTAAAAAGCGCCATCCAACAGTGCTGCATGTGAAACAGGAAGAGACAAAGAAGTCTGGTGAAGTTGCCAATCAGACATGTGGGCTTACAGGCGCCGGAGTTAAATCTAGTGATTCATATCCCACAATAATACCAGTCATAGTCTACTCAAGAGTTTCCAGAATGTCTGTAGAAACTTACGCCTATCTCGACAACGGCAGTGATGCTGTATTCTGTTCTGAAAGGCTGCAAAAGGAACTGCATGTTAAAGGCAAGAAAACCAAATTGGAAATTGAAACCATAACAGATGATATCATAGTAGACAGTGAAATCATCCAAGATTTAGAAGTTTCTGACATGAACAGAAATAATATCATCTCTCTTCCAAAGGCATACACACAAGATAAGATCCCTGGTGAATTGGCTGACATTATCAACCAGGATGATATTGATGCAATTCCATATATGGAAGAAGTTAAGCTAGGAAGATTAAGTGATGAATCTCAATGCCATATTGGTCTCCTCATAGGAAATAATGTGCCTAAAGCATTTGAGCCAATACATGTAGTAAACAGCCAAGGTGAAGGACCTTTTGCCTGCCAAACTAGACTCGGATGGACAGTGTATGGTGTCAAAAATAAAGAACACAAAAGGACATCAGTCATCCACAGAATTAAGGCACATGACACTATTGACCAGCAATTAGAGAAACTCTACAATGCTGAGTTCAATGAGCGAATCATTGACGATAAACCAGAGAGAAGCGTGAGCGAAGGCCAATTCCTAAACAAAGTAGAAGCATCAATCAAGTATGTAGATGGGCACTACCAAGTAGGTTTCCGCTCAAAGATGATGACATGAAATTGCCGAACAATATACATCAAGCAATTGCGAGCATGCCATCTGAAGAGGAAGTTAGAAAGGGACTCGGTTTTCAACGACCAATACACTGCATTCATGAATGATATGTTTAAAAATGATTATGCAGAAGAAGTGCCCAAAGATGCATGCAATAGAAAGGATGGCAAGGTGTGGTACGCCCCACCATGGGGTGTTTCACCCCACCAAGGGCAAGCTGCGAGTTGTATTTGATTGTGCGCTGAAGTACATGGGCCAGTCTTTAAACTCACAATTACTAAAAGGACCCGACTTGACAAGCAACTTGGTAGGTGTGTTGACGAGGTTTAGAGAGCACCCTGTTGGAGTTGTAGCAGATATAAAAGCAATGTACCATCAAGTGCGTGTACCAGAATCAGACAGAGACTTAGTAAGATTACTATGGTGGCCCTACGGTGACCTGAGTCTGCCTCTGAAGGAATATAGGATGAATGTGCACTTGTTCGGCGCAACTCGTCACCTTCATGTGCAATTTCGCACTGAGAAAGACCGCTGATGATGGTAAGGAGAAATACAGCGAAGAAGTATGCAACACGGTGCTGTCCAACTTCTATGTCGATGACTACCTCAAATCTATCGAAAGTGAAAGCAAAGCTATTCAACTCGTCAGTGATCTCACCAATTTGTGTAAGGATGGTGGTTTCAAGTTGACCAAGTGGTTGAGTAACTCAAGAGAAGTGTTGCAGTCAGTTCCTGAAGACGATAGAGCTGAGACTACAAAGACACTAGATTTGAAGAATGAAGAGTTACCATCAGAAAAGGTGCTGGGGTTGCTATGGTCACCAGAAACCGACAGGTTTGGCTTCCATATTAAAGTGAAAGAGAGACCTCCTACCAGAAGAGGCATCCTAGCAACTGTAAGCTCCATCTATGACCCGCTAGGATTTGTTGCTCCAGCAATCCTGCCAGCAAAACAAATATTGCAGAACTTAAGCAAGCTGCAGCTTGGTTGGGATGAGTCTATTCCTAGTGAGCTTCTGACCCGTTGGGAAAGATGGCTTGATGAAGTACCGAAATTGTCAGATTTCACCATCGAAAGATGTTTCAAGCCCAAGGACTTTGAAGAAAGTGAAGTCCAGATGCACCACTTCTGTGATGCAAGTCAGAAGGGGTATGGTTCAGTGAGTTACTTACGATTCGTTAATGAGAGTGGTCAAGTGCATCTTACTCTCCTGACAGCCAAGGCAAGAGTTGCTCCTTTGAAGATCATAACTATACCTCGCCTAGAGTTAACTGCAGCTGCAATGGCAGTAAAGGTCAACAACATGTTGCAAAAGGAACTACAGTTGAAAGTTGAAAGCACATACTTCTGGACTGATAGTCAGACCGTGATCAAGTATATTAACAATGACACCGCCAGATTCCACACCTTTGTGGCTAATCGAGTCGCATTGATTAGAGATGGCTCCCAGTCACACCAATGGAAGTATGTAGGAACCAGCTCAAACCCTGCAGACGACTGCTCAAGGGGCTTAGCCGTTGATTGCTTCCTCAAGAATAGAAGGTGGACTGATGGTCCAGATTTCTTACACAAAGCAGAAAACCAGTGGCCGAAGACTACCATTGGAGACAGCTCTGAAGAGCTAGCTGAAGATCCTGAAGTTAAAAGGAAATTAGTAGTCAACACAGCGTCGACAGAAGAAGCAACAGATACAATGGAGAAACTACTTACACGATTCTCCTCATGGTATCAACTTTGTCGTTGTGTTGCATGGATCCTCAGAGTCAAGAAACATCTCCGCAAGATCTGTCGTGATAGAGATGATGATAGAGATGATGATAGAGTTGATGATGGTAGAAAGAATGATGAGAATGAAGAGCATGGCAACATTACAGATTTGCTTAATGTTGCTGACATGCAAGAAGCAGAAAGAGCTGTAATAGTATATGTCCAAACCAAGGCATATCCAGAAGAAATTATGACACTAAAAGAGCTGCAATTGAGAAGTAATGACAGTCAGCCAGAAGGCGACTTGCGACAAGTTAGCAAGATTAAGAAAGCAAGTCCTCTCTACAGACTTAATCCATTTATAGAAGATGGAGTAATCAGAGTAGGTGGTCGACTGGCTAAGTCAGCTCTACCTGAAAAGACAAAATTTCCATCAATCATACCAAAGAAGTCCCACATTGCAAAGTTGATTTTACATGACGTCCATGAAGCAACTGGACATGGGGGCAGAAACCACATGTTGGCTCATCTGCACAAGAAGTACTGGATAACAAATGCCAATGCAGCAGCTAGAAAGGTTATCAACAGTTGCATCACCTGCAGAAAGAGGAATGCAAAAGTACAACAGCAGATGATGAGTGATCTTCCCAAAGACAGAGTCACTCCAGGAGAGCCACCATTTTCAAGAGTCGGCATGGACTATTTCGGTCCACTAGAAGTTAAACAAGGCCGTAGTATAGTCAAGCGATATGGTGTAGTGTTCGTCTGCCTTGCATCCAAAGCCATACACATTGAAATGGCAGCGTCTTTGGATACCGATGCCTGCGTAAATGTCATACCACGATTCGTGTCCAGAAGAGGCCAAGTGAAACAGATCCGCTCTGACAATGGCACCAATTTGATAGGGGCAGAAAGAGAGTTACGCCGAGAAATTGCAGCTTGGAATCAAGACAGAATCCATGACTACCTTCTGCAAAGAGAGATTGAGTGGACCTTTAATCCACCAGCAGGAAGTCACCATGGAGGCATCTGGGAACGTCAAATACGAACAATCAGGAAAGTGATGTGCTCTGTTATAAAGGAACAAATACTAACAGATGACTCTCTTCATACATTACTGTGTGAGATAGAAGCCATAGTTAACAGCCGACCACTCACCAATGTTCCTGGAGAAGTATCTGATTTAGAGCCACTTACACCAAATCACCTTCTTCAACTAAAGAGTGACATGATCTTACCACCAGCCACTGCAGGAAAGCTGAGTCAGTATGCCAAGCGTCGGTGGAGGCAAGTCCAGTATCTGGCAGACCTGTTTTGGCGCAGATGGATCAAAGAATACCTTCCTCAGTTACAACAAAGACAAAAGTGGATTCACCCACAGCGAAATGCCAAGGTGGGAGATGTCGTCATGGTTGTAAATGAATCTACACCCAGAAACGTCTGGCCGCTAGGAAGGGTGATTGAAACTCTCCCAGCAAGTGATGGACTGGTTCGGCGTGTGCGAGTGAAAACTAGGACAAGCATTCTCACCAGACCCATTGATAAACTGTGTTTGCTGTTGGAATCAGAAGTCCCAGATCAAGATATAGGAGTGAAGAAAGATTCTACTTCAGCTCATCCACCAGTACCAGCACTTGGTAACCCAAGTACCAAGCCTAAAACTACGTCCAGTGCTACCAACAATGAAACTGTATCAGTGTCAGGTACTCCAGAAGCAAAACCAAGACGAACATTGAAACCAGTGAAACGCCTGGACTTGTAAAGAACTAAAGAACTAATAGTGTTATAACAACAAGTCACTGAAACCGTTATAACCAAAAGGTATCAGCTAAGCTAAATTGCCACTTAGTCTGGAGGCTAAGCTACGGATCAGCTGATATATAAAACAAGACTAAACATCAGTTTACGTTAAATTGCCATGAAAGGCAAGCTGACACCTTGCTTTCACTTTGGAACAACTGATGCAAACTGTCAAATTCATCATGAGATCTACCAGATGTGATGACGGATGAACCTACCTGTACTACAGATGTGAAGACTGGTGATTCGTCTCTACAGCGGCGTGTCTGCGTTTAGTGTGAAGTTGCCAGATTCGTATACAACTCATCGTCAAGATCAAGAATGAACATGTTTGACACCTACATCACCACATCTGTGAATTTGATTTTGTAAAGAAGAATCCTATGCATGCAATTTGTACCGATGGAACCAGTGTGCATCATTAGCAAGTTTGTTTAAAGTTTGGTACACCACAGGCCCATGGAGTTTTAATTTGCAAGATTCTACATCGTATTCTACTGCAATGTGTGCACAATTTGTTGGTTGTGTACAGTGATCTACATGTAATCCATATTTGGGATACACATTTGAAAGTAATGTTCTCTGCGTGTATTTTGGAATCTCGATAATGCTCAAATTTGATTTCTCTTGAAATTGTTGCTCTGCTATTAATCAAAGGGTATGCATGATCGAGGTCTGAAATAATTTCACTCAAGTTTGTAAGTGTGTATTCCTATCTGCATGTACTTTGCAAGTAAATGCATCAAAAGTAAATCAGCATCTGGTGTTTTGACTATAACCTGGATTGACTGAATTTGCAAATTTGGGCCATGGCTGCTATGGTTGTGCACAGGCAGTCATATTATATCAAGTTGTGTTTTTCTCATGGCTGCTATGGTTGTGCACAGGCAGTCATATTGTATCAAGTTGTATTCTCATTTACAAGGTGTACCAAACAAGATATTCGCATGCAAGGCGTTTTGTACTTTCATCTAAAGGACAGCAACAGACTGCATTTCTAGTTTACAAACTAAACATTGTGTGTTCATGTTGATATGTTGTGATCATGTTGCACTTGAATAGTATCTCCCATGTATTCAGTTGGCTTTTCCAATCTCACCAAAATGTGCCTGTTGTGTGGGCTTTTGTTTGGTTTTGTTTCAAGTAATTTTGGTTGGCATGGGCAGTTATCTCTTGAGTGCAGCATCATCTATCCTGTAAAATAAAGCAAAATAATTCTTTCATGTGAAGCTAAAATCACTTTTTGAAATTTCCAAAACTCAGTTTATTTTTTCTTTTGGATCAAATCATTTGAAATTTTTGAAATGTTTTTTTTGTTTTGAATCATAGCATTGATACAAGTTTTTTATCACACAAGTGAATCAGATAAAGGTTTTTGTTTTCATAAACTTTATTCATGTTTCAAAATCAGTCAAGTTTGATGTTTTGAAGTTTAAGGGGTCACAAAGGCACCTCTTGTAAAAGGTTCAGTTTTGTCAGTAAATGGCACACCAAAACTATGTTTTAAGAAGTAATTGTTGCTGGTAGCAGACAATTAGGCGCCGGAATGTTGATGCCATTTACCAAAATCAAAGTTTGTTTAAGTGTTGTGCATCCTTAATCATTGCATTCCTATGGCATGTTTATTTATGTGATGAGCGCCCTTGAAGTGTTAAGCTAAACATAGCCTGCAGCCCATCAATCACATGTAATTTGGTGCCGAATTTGGCACTGGAGGCTGTCATCTTGTATTTTGAAGTATTGTAGTGTAGAAGCTCTCGGTAAAGACACAATTAATCTTTACCTAAACCAACATAATTAGTATTTGTGACAAGAACAAGAAGAAGAATAGCAAGTGAAGATAATAAACATCATCAAGATACGTTTCAGCTAAAGTGTATCCTTGGATTTGTGATGATTTGTGTCACTTTTTGTTGTTGGTTTCGAGTCATCGAAGATTGTATTATTTAGTACCAAGCTTCTGCTAACCAGGGGAGCAAAGCAAGTTTGCCCCTACAATGCGAATGGATCTGAGAAGGTGTAGGCCTATAGGCCTATTATAAAACTACACATTTATTTTCAAAATGTTATTTCGTTTTGTTTGTTGAATACAAACTATGAGAAGGACATTTGGAAACAAAAGAACTTTTGTACAAGAAAATATTATTTAAAACAATCAGGTTACAGAAAACAATTCTTGTAAAGTCACTGTATCTGAAAATGTCAAGGGAATGCTGATATTCTTGGGAAGGAATTATGGTATTAAACAAAACTCAATTTACATTGTAAACCAGTTGAAATAAGAACGAAATCCATAATTTTAATGTCATTGTTTAGGGAAAGTTATGCATAAAACCTAATCGTGCCATATAATTTCGTGTAACAAAAACCGGTGGACCATCATCACCTATAGAACCTATCCAATAACCGGAACGGTATAACAATTGAAATGGCAGGACAGATTGGTGGACAGATTGTTTTGCTAAATTGGATAGGGTCTATGCCCTAAGTTGAGAATGGACCGTCCCACTCGATTTGTAAAAAGGTAGCGAACCCTTTTGGTGGACCCAAGTAACTGCCTAAAATGAGGCAAAATTGAAAAGAAATGGGGTTTTAAATTGAACTTGGGAATTTGAAAAGTATAAATCATGTTAGGTCTAAGGCTATGCTAACACTTTTCTTTGATGACTTTGGCCGCAATTTTTTATTTTTTCAAATATCTTAAAAATTCAAGAATCTAAGCTAATTGAACAGACAGTAGTTTATATTATGCAACATATCATTTTGGCTCAAGGGTAAAAGCGGGAAAAGCTGTCATAAACAGCACGCTAGCGATGATTTTTGATAAAATGGGAAAATTTGAAAATGGGCCCGAATTACCGGATCTGTACAGCCTGTCTCAAAAAAAAATTGTGCAAGTGAAAAGCGCCCTCTTTGGCAATTAGAAAATACGGTTGTGACATGATGCTTACATCAACGTCAAGGGCACATTCTTACCTCTCAAATACCGTTTGTTCTGTTCAATTTGCTTTTTTTAATCTCGAGATATGTTTATTTAACCACGAAAGGATAAAATCACAATTGTGCCACTTTTACTCGGGAATAGGGCTGTACATGTAAATCAATGATAGCTGATGTTGATGCGTCTATGCACTCCGGCCGGGGCTCGTGCATTAGACGCTTCAACATCAGCGCGTCATTATTTTGTCTAATTTCATTAATTTTTCAAATTTCATGAACTTGTCTAAGTTGATTAACCTATAAGTGTGCAATATTTGTTTGTCTTTTAACATGTCTTGAGTGACAAAGAAAACAGTATTTACCATGATAAAATCATGCACATGTATTTAATTTTACAGCAGAATGTGAAATATTTATTTATCTTTTAACTTGTCGTAAGTGGAAAAGAGAAATATAATATCTGTATCATGATAAAACAGTAAAAACAGTAAAAACAATTTTATATTGTTGTGTAATTGATGCATTCTTTTGATTTCACGAAGGAACCCTTGATAAACAATGCTATCATTGATTTACATGTACAACCCCCTTTCCTAGTAAAAGTGGCACAATTGTGATTTTACCCTTTCGTTGTTAAGTAAGCATATCTCGAGATTAAAACAAGCAAATTGAACAGAACAAACGGCATTGGAGACCTAAGACTACTCCCTTGACGTGGATGTAAGCATTATGTCACAACGGTATTTTCTAGTTGCCAAAGTTGGCGCCATTCACTTGCACAACTTTTTTTGAGACAGGCTGTATTATCACCACCTTTATATTGACTGGACAAATTCTGGCTTTGCTTTCTTCATCTACAGGGAAAGCACTCAGAACGGTGGTCAACCGAAATCTATTGTTGTACAAGGCTCACTCAGTCATTTAAAGAGGCAATACAAACGATCGAATTTTCTCGGCCAAATGAAAAGCAATAAGTTTTCATTTTTTTTAGTAAATGAAAGAATAAAACTATTATACTTGGTACTGTATATTTTTTTCAAACCCTGATTTTCAACTTAGGTGTGAAATTTAGGTAGTCACAAGTGAAAAAGGGTGAAATCAAAACGGAAATTCTGACCAAACTATAATATATAGACTCACACGATGTGCCTTACAGAGGTGGGAAATATCTTTCTTCAACAAACTGTATTAGTTTAAAACGCTAAAAATGAATTCTGAAAAAAGCTCGCGGGCGAAATTAAGGCCTATACAAATCAAAAATATCACACTAAAAGACACAATTTCATACCTAATATCAACACCAGGATATTAAAAAAAAATGTATATCCAAGCACTATGTTTTTAACTGACATTTCTGAAGAAATAAATATTGTTACATATTTGACCAAGAAAATTAATTTCATAGCAAAACGGTGTATCTCTGAATTGGGCTGATTTTAACATTGTATCGGTCGACTTTTAGCGCGACTATGCATAACAAAAGAACTGGTGGCAACCGTTCTGAGTGAAAGGTACCATTCAGTGATTTGCTCTTCCAGATGATCATAAAAATCAATTCAGATTTTAGTATCTTTGTCATTGTCACAGATGTGTTAACATAGCCTGCTAGTGGTAAAGCCGAAATCCGTGTATTTAACCTGAGACGAATATAGGTATATATAGCTACTTAGACAAACTAAGGCATTTTACATGAATCTGTAATTTATACATGTATTTGAATGGGGCTTCAACTTTGTTAATACTGTTGTTTGATTTGTTTTTGCCAAATCTTTCATACCAAACGACAATTCAAGTTGAATGACTTATCCACTACTTCTAAACAATATTTATAAACCATTTTAATTTTTTTTACACTTGCGCTGGGATCACTGAATGGGTCTTTTAGAGATAAATTAACAAGAAGTTGATTTAGAACATATTCCTCATTGACATCATAAACGTCAAAACGATTTATGTACATTTTGAAATTAGAGAAAAAGACGTTATCACACTTTTTTTTTTTTTTTTATCAATGTCCATTTTCTTTTTGGATCAAAGTAGACTATGCCATAGTCGAATTTTATTAAAAATATGTTATTATTAGTCATGATGAACCCATTTCGTTGAACTCAAAATTATACTGATGTTTATTAAAATTAAAGTATTCAATAGTAAAATGGTCATAAAGAGTTAAAAATATCAGGCGATTAGTGACAATAAAAGTAATTGAATGCAACATTATCTTGCATAATTATAACGGCTCACTTTAATACTGAACAATTCTGATTTTGGAATCTACCAGTTTATTGATAGCGAACCCGAAATTTCCCCACGGAAGCTAACAAACAGAGGGAGTAGGGTGACTGAAAAGATCAGATGTGAAAATCTATCAATTGTGCACACATTAATTAAATCAGAGTTTTAAGCTTAAATACAATATCCAGAGTATGCACAATGGGCAAGTGGACTACGGGGTAGTCTAGGATCATTCAAAGTACAAAAATAAACTGAGCTCAAAAAGAAACTTATATTTTTTTCACAAGGTCATAATTATCTTAAAATCCTGTCCATCACAAATTCAAAACGACAGTAACATGTCAGTATTAAACCAAGAAGTTGTCCAACTGACACAATAAATGGACTGACATGAAACAGCTTCCCGGACCACATTCGCAGCCCAATAGTGGACACCCAGCAAACGAAATCTTTGAGAATGCGTACAAGATGCATTCTCACAGATTTCTGTTGCTGGCAGTAGCGTAGCCAGCGGGGGGGCAGGTGGGGCAGAGTGCCCCCCCTGACAAAAAATGAAAGAAAAAGTGCCCCTCTGACAAAAAATGAGAGAGAAAATCAGGAGGGCAAAGGAAAAGAAAAGGGCAAGGAGCCCTTTTCTAGCAAAATTCAGGGCCAAAATAGTGTAAAATACAAAAATTTTCCAGCTTCTGCCAAGAAATTGTAACAATAAAGCCCTTTTCAGCGGATAATGGGCGAAAATAGTGTAAAATGCCATTTTTTTCGCGCTACGCGCACACATCATCCCAATAAGGCCCTTTTCGGGAAGCTCGAAGACATACAGTCTCTATGTATGGTATGATGCAACTGCAATTTTTTTCGTCTGTGCCCCCAAAATTTTATTTTGCCCCCCCTGACCAAGAAAGCTGGCTACGCCCCTGGTTGCTGGGTGCCAACTATTGGGATTTTGGAAGCTGTTCCATGTCAGTGCATTTTGCTGTTGTGTCAGTTGGATAACTGCTTGGTTACTGACATGTGTTTAGAATAGAGTATTAAAGTAATCCTGTGTGTAATTTTGGTTCATTTTGATGGACAGGATTTCAAGATATGATCTTGAGAAAAATTATAAGTTTCTTTTTGAGCTGAGTTTATATAGGGGCCTAACAAACAACCCGATATCTCTACATTTGTAGCTATTTGTAGAATTCCATGGTAAAACCACCAGGCCCACGTGTCTAGTTTCATCTGCATATACCCTTTATAACCCTTTATAAACTGGGCTCAAAAAGAACTTATTTGTCACAAGGTCATATCTTAAAATCCTGTCCATCAAAATAAACCAAAATTACACACAGGATTAATTCAATAATCTACTCTAAACACATGAGCGTGTTTCTACAGAGCCAAATACCGTTTTGGAAACGGTATGGAACCGTTAATCACTCCTGTGGAAACAGCCTCCAACGCCTTTTTTGCAACGCCTTTTTCATCGCCAACGGAAACCTCGTTGGAGTAGGTTTTGCCGTTGACGAAGCGGGTAGATTTTCTGTGGAAACAGACCTAAGCGGTAACTTGCCGATTATTGAGCAAAATCAAACAAAATGGCTGTTAATCAACATGTTAATTGGACAGACGACATGACAAAAACGTTAATAACAGCCTGGGCAACATAACAAGTCCAAACTATTATGTAAAGCCACAATTTCTCCGTGATACGGAAAAACAGAAAAACGGGGTTTGCTCACGGAAATTTGTAAATGCTACAAAATAGTGAAAAACTGTGTAAAATGTACAACTTTTCTGTTGATTTGCAAAATATAACAAAAAAAATGATTATTTAGCAATAATCAACCATTAAACAATCCATTCTAGCATTAATTCTAGGCCTACGATGCAAGATTTTGGCCATACTACCGTAAAAGGTAAGACAAAATACACTTTTAAAACATGTTTGTCATTCAGATTAAAC
This sequence comes from Amphiura filiformis, assembly GCF_039555335.1. Classification (NCBI taxonomy): domain Eukaryota; kingdom Metazoa; phylum Echinodermata; class Ophiuroidea; order Amphilepidida; family Amphiuridae; genus Amphiura; species Amphiura filiformis. The sequence continues at coordinate 811,413 of NC_092629.1, forward strand.
GGTATGAACACGCGAACGGCAAAAACCTGTCTGTGGAAACAGCAGGTTAAACGGTAAGATAGCGGTAAGATAGCGTTATCCATTTAGTGGTAACTTAGCGGTGCGCCTGTAGAAACACGCTCTTAAGTCAGCACAGATATTGGAACTGTGTTCCAATATCTGTGATGTCAGTAATGTCAGTAACCAAACAGTTGCCCAACTGAAGAACATCAAAATGCACTGACATGGAACAGCTTCCCGCAAAATCCTGGACCACATTCACAGTCCAATAAAATTTTAGCACCCAGCAAAAGAAATCTGTGAGAATGCATCTTGTATGCATTCTCAAAGATTTCTTTTGCTGGGTGCCAATTATTGGCACCAAGAAGTTGTCCAACACAACAGCAAATACAAAATACACTGCATGGAACAGCTTCGGACCACATGTCACAGCCCAATAATTGGAGCTAATTGGCACCCAGGAGAAGAAATATGTGAGATTACGTACAAAATCCTTGTACAGATGATAATCTGACCAGGTGGTGTATGACGTGCAGTCCCTAAATTCAGTAAATTTTCATCCGTCAACCGTGTAATTGAATGGGATTATTTTGAAATTTTAAAACGCTTGAAATATCACAAACAAATAGGCCTATGCTGATAAATAATATAAATACAAGCTAAAACCGTTGGAGTTCGATAATGAACCCCACAAAACTAACCGAGTATATGGAAAATGCCATACGGCCGGGCGGTTTCACGAGTTGCCGGCTCGATCATGTCATCCGCCGCCTGAATCTGACCTAGAGCCAGTGGCGTAGCCAGGATTTTTGAACCGAGGGGGCGCAACTTGTAAATGTACCGACGGAAATCAGACGATGGTGGACTACATTATTCAATGTGGCAACAGCCAAAAGCGTAAACAAAACAGACAATATGACGGCAACACTGCCTGCACGATGGACGCAATTATTTTTTCCCGGAGCCAAGATCCGTTTCTAGCTCTATTGGCCGGGTGGCCCCATTACAGAAAAAAAATGCACAAAATAAATTTCCCAGTGCAATATATACATTTTCACATGAAAATAAATAATTTTAAATTCAAAGAAAAAAGAAGAAGAAAAATTTTTATCCATTGCCGGGGATGGGAATCGATCTCGGGACCCTTTGCGTGGGAGTCGAGATTCGTAACCACTACACCACGGAAACTCATTGACACACGTGGGGAAATTTTCAGTATATATCGTAACATATCGTGCGTTATTCATACATAAAAAATCAAAAAAACAGTACTTACAATGAGGTTCACTGGCGAACCTCAACGGATTTAGACTGATAAAATAGTGCTTAATAACATACGTACAGTTTTGGAATAATTTGAGACATTTTTGTGTTTACGTGTAAAACCAATGACAACGTCAAAATTGAGCCAATCTTGGCCGGCCCCCCCTGGACGGAAATATTTGTTGCCGACGGAAGTTGTGATTTGTTGACCCAAAATTTTTTTTGGTTTGAAAAAGTGAAGAGCAAAAAAAAAAAAAAAAAAAAAGATTATAGGGATATACCAACATAAAAACACAAATTTTTTATGCTATATTCAATTTCATTCACAATTTTTCTATAATTCTCCCCTTTTTTCGGTCACCCTGGGTGAAAAATAGTCTATTGTTAACCCAATTTTTTTTTCACCAACACCTTCCGTCTACCGACGGCCTTACATGAACCGACGGTCATGACGAGCGGGGGGCACCGGCCCCCTGCCCCCCCCACTGGCTACGCCACTGCCTAGAGCCATCGAAATGTTAGGCAACATATCAATTTGTATGACAAAACATTGAGTTGCGTTATCTGTTGACCTAATGTAAAAAGGTGTTTTAGGGGGAAGTGTTAGCTTTCGTTCGATACAAAAAAAAATCTGATTGGATGAAGGGAACACTTGAGGTTTTGGCAAAAACGATTGTCTTATAAATGCATCTACGCAGTTTCCACCTCGATACACCCGAGTACACACACCTTTCCACCCCGGCGAGTCTAGTCTCCACGCAGTCTGTGTTATACAGCTTTATACTACACGTTTGAGTGCATAGCATCATAAGAGCTGTGTGAGATCTAGTGGGGAAATAGCTTAGACATATGTGATTGGCCAATTAGAAATTTTCGCTTGACAAAACCAGTAAGTTTTTACTTACTCTCTAATATTTCGTCCTACACGTCGGAGGACTTCATCAGATGTGACACATCTGATCCACTTTCCCGGGAAACTGACTTCCGGTTGTGATTGGTCTTGTATCAAGTCTTTAAAAGTGGGTCATATACGTGACTTAGGAAATAAGTGCCTTCCTCTCTATTCATGGTCTTTGTCCCCCTCTTTCTGATCTCCATCGCTTCTCTTACTTCTCTGGATCTTCTGATATGCTCTTTGCCAAGTATCTTGGAGTCCTCCCAGTTGACAACGTGATTTGCTCTAGCGACTCGGACATGATCAGATATGGCTGACTTCGATATGGCTGACTTCGTTCGGAAACCTGATGGTACGGTAAAGCTCCTGGTATATAGGAAACCAACCCACACTGACCAATATCTCAGTTTTAAGTCATAACACCCTCTCCATCAGAAAATGGGCGTGGTCCGAACTCTATTTGACCGTATGTACAGTGTGGTCACGGAAGAAACGGTTAGAGAAAATGAAGAAAAACATGTGCGTGGAGCCCTTAAAAACTGTGGCTATCCTAAATGGGCAGTAGACCAAGTCAAAGAAAAAATGAAACAAAAATCTAAAGCGACTGTGAAACCTAGCGCTAAGAAAGATCAAAAGATTGAGGACAAAAGCAAGGGGATGGTAGTGCTCCCTTATGTCAATGGAATCTCTGAACGAGTTCAAAGAATTTTCAAAAAACACAAAGTAGACACTGCAATGAAGCCCCACCAAACCCTCAAAAAGATTTTGGTCCACCCAAAGGACAAGAGAGACAAACTAAAGACAGGCAATTGTATTTATGAGATCGGCTGCCAAAATTGTGATCTTAGTTACGTTGGTGAAACCTCTCGGTTGTTCGGGATTAGGCTCGCAGAACATCAAGCGGAGGTTAGGAAAGCGAATGAGAAAAGGTTCACTCGGTCAGAGCGAAGGACATCGGAGCAAGAACAAACGAAGTCAGCCATATCGCTTTCCAATGGGGGAATAACACAAAACGTATAAACAAAGTTAAAAGAGTTTTTAAGTTTATACGTTTATACGTTTGTTATTCCCCCATTGGAGGTTGTGTCATATTTTCCCTGATTTTAATCTTATCTATTGCTTATCCTTTGTTCTTCTCTGCTGGTCAGTTGGAACAGATTTTCCCTGTTTTTGGGTGTGGGTGGGTGCGGCGTGCCGCACCCACCCTGTATTCTCTGACTATTGACCTACTTTTTCACATGCCGCAGTGTTGAGAAAATATTGGTGCCGGTTATATCCCAAACACCCACAGAGGTGATAGTTTACGGCGAGTTTTGTAATTATTACTTGATTTTGATATGTAAGTAATACGATAAAGTCGTCATAGGCAGTAATGTGTTTGAATTAAAAGAAATAACAAAAATAATTATTTAAGTAATAGAAATACTATTTGGAAATTGCAGCAAGATTTGCAGATGTTTTTATTTGAACATACACCACATTTCGCCATAATATATTCTAGAAACGCTTGCTGTTAGAATAAGAAAAATTTTAATTGTAATTATTGCACAGGTCACGGCGACCCTGTGACCTTTCCGGAAAAAGCCGAGTGGCAGGTTTTTCAAATAAATATTTTCTTTGTAAAAACTGTACCATCAGATAGGTAATGGCTAATATGAATATTAACTGTACATCTATCACAACTATTTTTGATAACAACTTGCGTCACAATTGATCTAGTATAGAAGGTAGAGAATTTATTTCAATCTTATATACGCCATTTTTTTTTTTTGGAATTAAGTGAAAATTAATTCTGTAAAAACTGCATTTTTTAATGTAATTTTCACATTAGACCCGACAAAAGATTACCGTTTTGTTGTTATGATAATCTAATCTTTTGATTTTGTAAATAAAATTAGGGTCTAATGTGGATTTAGGATGCAAACTGGAACAATCCAATGCCTTGTCAAAATCATTTGCTTCAAAATGGAGTTCGGATGCACTTCGTAATACAACTTCCGCCACTGCGGGAAACCACATGCACAGCAGAGCACATGGCCGATATCAAAATCGATTTTATGTATTGTGTATGTAGGCCTATTCATAGGACCCTCGTATTAATTGTCTCTATGCACTTGAGAATTCAACAATATAAATAATGGTAGCTTTATTATAATTCACATTTATAATGTTTTAAGCAGATAAAATTCCAAAATATGATGCAGTAATGAAGTTGCGATTTATTAATATTATAGGTATAAATTTTCACAATGACACTATCAAGTTCTTCGTGGTCGAGCGGTCTAAGGCGCTGGACGTATGGTATACGTGATACTAGCCAAAGCGGTGAGCCGTGAGTTCGAACCCGCCTCTGCCAAACTTTAAAAGAATTAAAATTAAAATTTTACTTTTTAAAAATTTCATATTGGGGAAATGTGACTGGGAGAATTTATGTATGGCGTGGAGTGGTGTGATTTGAACAGTAGCAGTTCACCAGTTTTGCTAGTTTTCCTAATCTTTGGGCTGAATTAATAGCATCGTGAAGGTCATATATATCATTTTATACTGACAGCTTCGGCATGCCTACTTAAATACAGCTTGTATGTGCATTGTGTTCAGTGTGTACATAGGCTATTTACTTTTCAAATCTTTGATGCTTGTATAAGGTATTATAGACAAATTATTAGAATGCATGTGCGCCAGTAGAAATGGCCCAGGTTGAATAAAATAAATAAACATATGAATGAATATTTTATTCCCTGGATTATTTTTGTTGGGACAAAATAATGATATAGTTTGACGCTTTGAAATACAGTTATATGTTAATCATAATAAAGTTACAAAGTTAAAAACTAATATCGAAATATTGTAAAATCAAACATTTCCCCTCATAAGTTGCAATACAACATATTGAGGAAATTGATATGACAGATTTTTAAACTTTGATATGGAAAGATACCCCAGCCCTGTTGTCTCACCAGAGAAGATGAGCAGAAGTCTTTCTATCTGATGATAAAAAAAAACTCTAGGTATGATTACGAAAATGTTTTAAATAACTATTATCTCCAAAAGTTTTATAACCATGTTTTATATAAAATGTTAACATAAAACGTCTTGTGTTATGATGTGAAGGGTTAATATAAAAACAGGGAAAATCTGTTCCAACTGACCAGCAGAGAACAAAGGATAAGCAATAGATCAGATTAAAATCAGGGAAAATATGACACAACCTCCAATGGGGAATAACAAACGTATAAACGTACAGGCTGAACCAAAAAGGAGTAAACTCTTGTTTGAAGGCCTGTAACTAGAGATCTATAAAGAATCTGCTAACAATGAAAATATCATTGGAAAGAACACATTCTACACATCTAATTTAAAAAAAGAATTGTTGGAATTGCTCACAGCAAACTCAAGTTATACTCATTTGAATACAACCACCCATTTTTGTAGCTGCACACGGTTTCACTTCCCAAGTACCTATTACATTGTTTGGTAAGGCGCGATATTCAAATGCAAATAAAGTTCTGTGGCCGGTGTGGTTTCGATCAATAATTCCCTCATGTTTGGGTTCTTTTCAATATGAATCTTACCTCATTGCACTACATTATTATGAAACGGGCCAATTGACAACATGGCACTACAATTTACCGCACAAGATCGCACGTTTCTATCGACGAAATATCATGAAACTAAGAGTCCCACTGAAGTTCAGCGTCTTTTTCGTCTCCAGTCTTCCACAGCTAATCGGATTCCATGTAAGGGAGCAGTATATAAGAATGTGAACAAGTACAATGTGCATGGGACACTAAAAACAGACATCCGGCCGGAAGCTTCACGCAGACCACGAACTGCTAGATCACAAGATTGCTAGAGTTAGACATGCGTTACAGCAAGACCCAAAGATCAGTTCAAGACAAAATCCTTTACCCAACATTCCCCAGTCAAGCTTCTGCCAGATCGTTCGTAAAGACTTGAATTGGTATCCATACAAACTACAGTACCGTCATGGACTTCATCCTGGGGTCGCCGTTTGTAATTAATTAAAAGCAAAAGTTATCAATTCAACAATAAATCCTGTTAGTACTTTGTTGATTCGAAATTGAAATGGATGAAAATCAATCGGCCGTGTGCAGCTACAAAAATAGGTGGTTGTATTCAAATGAGTATAACTTTAGTTTGCTGTGCGCAATTACAACAATTCTTTTTTTTATTTAGACGTGTAGAGTTTGCTCTTTCCAATGATATTTTCATTTTCAGCAGATTCTTTACAGATCTCTAGTTACAGCCCTTCAAACAAGAGTTTACTTCTTTTTGACTCAGCCTGTATAAAGTTAAAAACTCTTTTAACTTTGTTTATACGTTTTGTGTTATTCCCCTATTGGAAATCGATGTTGTGTCATATTTTCCCTGTTTTTAATTGTGAACTTGACTTACTCATTCTTTCATTTCTCTTGACAATTTTTCATTTGCCCACCCTATTCCTTTTAAAGGAATTTTTATTATATTAACCCTTCACATCATAACAGAAGACGTTTTATGTTAACATTTTATATAAAACATTGTTATAAAACTTTTGTAGATAATAGTTATTTAAAACATTTTCGTAATCATACCTAGAGGTTTTTTTAATCATCAGATAGAAACACTTCTGCTCATCTTCTCTGGTGAGACAACAGGGCTGGGGTATCAAAGTTTAAAAATCTGTCATTTCAATTTCCTCAATATGTTGTTTTGATACAACTTATGAGGGGAAAAGTAGCTAAAAGTTTGATTTTACAATATTTCGATATTATTTTTTAACTTTGTAACTTTATTATGATTAAAATAACTGTATTTCAAAGCGTCAAACTATATCATTATTTTGTCCCAACAAAAATAATCCAGGAAATAAAATATTCATTCATATGTTTATTTATTTTATTCAACCTGGGCCATTTCTACTGGTGCACATGCATTCTAATCATTTGTCTATAATACCTTATACAAGCATCAGCAAGCACTATTTGTCACAAGATTTGAAAAGTAAATAGCCTATGTACACACTGAACACAATGCACATATACAAGCTGTCTTGACCAGTTCGCCACAGAAGAACTGGCCTACACCTGTTACTTTCATAAAGTATATATAATGTTTGTTATACGATAATGGGGGGGGGGGGGACAAAAAAGTTTTATCTGTCAAAAGAGGGGGTCAAAAGTTTAGCGGTCCATCGAGGGGGTCAAAAAGTTGTCGAGCGAAAAATTTGAGGAAGACCAGCCCCCCCTACCAAAGTATTAATGAACACTCCCTTATCGTATTACTTACATATCAAAATCAAGTCATGATGCAGTCATGTCTACAGTAGAATTCATCTCGACCTTTGCAGGACTTAACCCCATTAAAAGCTATTAAGTAGTAGATAAAGGGTTCAAAACAGACCATTACCATAGATAATCGGTGTCTTGTTGAGGTATGGTGAGCATGTTAGTCGCTCGGAAGGCGAGACCCCGAAGGGGTCGAGCCTTCCGAGCGACTAACATGCTAACCATACCTCAACAAGACACCGATTATCTATGGTAATGGTCTGTTTTGAACCGTTTATCTTACATATACGGTGAGCCAAAATAAACGAATTTGTTGTTATGGTTTATTCATTTTCCAAAAGACAAACTGGAAAAGCTGATATGATTATCTTGTGTAAGTTTAGGGTTTTCCAAAAATAAAAACACACCGAGACAGTGTAATATTCTTCCCGTGTGTCCTGCGTTTGAGTCTACGAGTCTTATCTAGTGTCAATTTAAAGTGATTTAATCAAATCAATACAGCATTGATTTTAACCGGAGATTCTATTCAATTCACTTGTGGTCATGTCCCACTCGATTATACATATTCGTAATATTAATAATGAATATGTAAATAGTTCAAAGGTCAAAGTGGGTGTGTTTTACCTAGACATGGCGGTAACTCATTTAACACCATAGAATTTATATTTATCTTTAATATACTTATAGAACAAATGTACTGAACCAAATCAACGCATATTCCTGGGTACCTTCCTCGACCTTTTTTGGTTGGGGTTAGGCCGCAGATTGTTGTAGTTTTTCTACATCTAGTCTTGTGGCCTGTAATGTACTGCATTTTAGGTGCAAAATATCCTTGGTTGAACTTAATTTGTAAGACCTCATGGCTCTTGTTTTGTTACCTACTTTGTCGGAATCTGCGTTATTTGGGAGAGGGGGGACAAAGGTAGATTGACATCATCGTCCTAATTATACAGGCTTTAAGACATAATACAAACTAATTTGCATTATTCAATAAAGGTGTTCTTGGTGTCATTCAATACACACAAGTATTGTTTACCATCTTCATTGAAATCTAATATGCATAAACTTGCATAATAATTTATGCTGATCGTGTAAAATATATTAAACTTAGATGCATTTTAAGTTTGTTGAAATGTCCAAAA